>NC_142649.1:42288106-42439318 GCF_055504915.1 Nelumbo nucifera
TCATGGTCGCAGCACATCAAACATCCAAACATCACATGTAAAGGAGGAATTGATCCAATCAATTAACTGCTGTAAAGCCCATTGAATAGCCCATTTAAAATCTAAATCATTAACAATTAATGTCTACTAGGTGTATGGGCTGAATCGCAGTTAGCAGTTCGGCCCATACAGTTTTTCTCACAATAGTGGGCTTTTGCAGTTTTAACTATTTAAAACTGGGCTTTACAGGTGGGCCGAATTAATCCCTGTAATTGAACATCAGATTTGGAACAACAAGTGTGAGAAATATGGACTGAAAAATAGTCCTCTACGAACCCCAGATTCGGTCCAAACAGTTTTGGTCCAATCTAGTCCGAAAAGGTCCAAAACTGATTTTCAATTCAAGAATTAATTCATGAAAGATCTGAAATTAATAATTTTGATTTCAAGCAATCACAAATCAATCTATGGACTATTCGCACCACCTGCAAAACAGAGGTTAATCTCCAATGTTGCAGTTTCACAAACTGCAAATCGCAGGAAGCGATTTCTCCATCTGCAAATCTCCAACGCCGCCATCTTCTTCCTTCATCTTTAATCAAGAAAATAAATAACAGAAATCCTATTTCTATTAATTAATTACATTCTTGATCAAATCCTATACATTCAGTCTAGAAAATAAAAAAAAAAAATTATTTACAAACCGAAATAAATGAAATAAATAAATAGAAAGGAAAAAGGGTGCGCAGACCATTGTTAGACAGTTTTGTGTGCCCTTAGCTTCAATCAGAATGATGTACTTTATGAGTTTATTGTAAATGAATAAAGATACATATTTGATTCATGTTCCCTTGGTATGTTTCTGTGTAATAACCTTAAACTGGACACTTAATGAGACTCGTGTTAGTTTAGAATGTTCACAGCCAGTGGGTCGGTCTGGGGAGACCTATCCTGACAAGGCTGACACTGTAGTGCCACCAAGTCAGTTGGGGTGGCTTGTCTCAGCTGCCAGGGTGAGACCCTAGGCACATACAGTGTAGGATTAATTGAATCTTTGAACTGGACCAGATTTCCAGTATTGCCCTGGACCTTGGAGATTGATGGGCAAAACTGGAAAGTTACACCCGACCCCTACTCTCGATTATGATACTGCACTAGGTGTCGGATTGGGCTGTCTTTGATATACCAATCAGTGAGATCCTTAGCGGGGGTCAAAACCTGGGTATGTTGGCACGGTCTGAGAATTCATCTGAGTGGGTGATCATAGTGACAGGATCAGCCCCTTTGTCGGACAAAGGTAATGATCGGGGATGCACTCTCACTGATGGAAACCAAGACTACCGGCAGCCGATTTCAATCGTTGAGATTTATTTTTGCAAAATATATTTTATATGAGATATAAAATGATATATACTATGGTTTCTAAAATGTTTGCAAGAAGGTTTTAATTCCCGGGATCCATATAAGTAGAGAGTGCAACACTGTTCCTTGCAGCTGAGGGAGAGGTCCTCTCTTGTTGGGCAGTGTATGATCATTATGGGCTGAGAGGTTAAGTGTAAGACCATTGAGGATAATGCCTGATGGGCTAATCTTGCATCTGCCCACAGTCCCTGGGTGTTACAAGGTGGCTTGGCCCAGGGACCACTTAGTGTAAGTGTTGGGCCCATAGAGCTCATTTGATGGGTTTCAGGGGGTACACTTCTTCAGCCGTGCATTCGGCCAGGCCTTGTAACAAAGGCTGGGCTGAACCCATGTGGCTGATGTGTAGATCAATGCTTGGGTCCCACGCCATACAAGGAAGCCCAACTGGGCAGCAATTTGGAAGGTTTTTTGAGTACATAACCTTAATGGGCCTTAAGCCCATTTCGTACTGGGCTGATTTGATCAGTCATTTAAAGGGGGCGAATTCTGAAGTGGGTCAGCTAAAAGGATTGGGCTTAGACCCTATCCACCCAGAGAGTCCAAGATCTAAATAAGATTTACATCTGGAAACCTCCTAATTAGATTAGAAAACAGCTGATCTGATCTACAAATAAGATAAGGATTATCCCTTATCACTAAGGGACTTCTAACCCAAATATGATTTGGATTAGCAACTCCTAATCTGATTAGGAGCTGATCCCTTTAAGATTATAAAAGGGGAAGGGGGCGGCAGCCTTGAAGAACACAATAAGATCAATTGCATTCTTCTCTTTAAGGAAGAGAGATTAAGGGATTTCCTGCATACTACGAATTCTCTCCTGCCGCCACCTTCCTACCATTGCCATTCTTTCAGTTCGATCTCCAGTTCTTGGGAGCAATCAAGATTGGATCTTGATTTCAATCTTTTGGGAAAAGATTGATTGGAGCTGTACTCACAAGCCGTCCAGTTGATTCTTGCGAAGGGTCAAGTTCTTTTGAAGAACATTGCTGATTCTGCTCCATCCTTCACTGCGCCATCTTCAGTGGGAGCAGATTTTGGATCCTTCCTTGGGCGTGAACACCTCCATTGGGAGATAGTATTTCTCCGTATCAGGTATAATCCTCTCCCACTCCTTTTGGTTCAGATCTGGTTCAGTTTATGGTGCAAGATTGATCCTTGAAAATATGATTTTCTAAATAGGGAATACGATTCCCAGTTGAAGGGAGAGATAAAATTTTTGAAATTCGCCCCTTATTCTGCAATCTTTGAGCGTCCATAGGATTGATCTCTCATCCCTTCAGTGGTATCAGAGCCATGGCTCAAATCTTGAACCAGTTTGTTTCAGATCTGAACCTGCGCAAATGGGCAGAAGGTGTTCTACCCGATTTGCGCAGATATGGGTTTTGGGAAATTTTGTTCCCAAAATTAATGGGCGAATAATCCGAAATTAATTTTATATAAATCTGATTATTATTTAGAATTGTTCTTTATGATTTTCTTGATTTATGGGCTGTTCGTACAAGAGGAGAACGAAATCTTGGTTTGCGCAGGGAACCTGCAAGATTTGCAGTTTCTTGATTTATTTATTACATTTGGTCTGTAAATAATTTTTTTTATTTTCTAGACTCAATGTATAGGTATTCGATCTATTGTAATTATTAATAGAAATAGGATTTCTATTTATTTTAATTATGGATCAAAGACGGTGGCGCAGAAAGGGAGATTTCGCAGATGGGAGAATCGCTATCTGCGGATTTGCAGTTTGTGAAACTGCATTCTGTGATCTAACCTCTGTTTTGCAGGATGGATTGTGCGAACAGCCCTGATTTACTGAATGTTGCTTTTCTTTTATCAGTAATTAATTTCAGATTATTTTCTTGAATTAAAGATTTAATTAAAAATCAAACCCTAGACCCATTCGAACCAAGATTGGTTCAAACTGTTTGGACCGAATCTAGGGTTTAATCAAGGCTGAAAGTCAGCCCTAATTTTCCCACTAATGGGCCTAAGGATTGATATTTAATTGAATGGTTAATTCGGCCCAACCTGTAATGGCCCAGTTTTAAACAGTTAATACTGCTAAAAGCCCACTTAACCCTTAAAGCTATATGGGTTGAACCGTTCGGCCCATATACCTAGATAATGTTAATGGTTAATATTATGGATTTAAAATGGGCTTCAAATGGGCTTTATAGATAATTAATTGATTGGATCAATTTATCCCTGGATGTGATGTATGGATGTGTGATGTGCTACGTACATGGGCCATAAGTACTTGGCCCATGCTCAATCGACAGTGGCTCTTTCGCACACCATGGCTGAATGCACATCATTGCCATGGTGTCCCTTTTGGTCATTGGATGACCTCCCTCCGTGGTGGGCCCCACACCTCATCATGAGGTCTCGTGCGGAACCCTAGCCGATTTAGGCCCACCAAAATCTGGCTTTTTGAAAGTCAGTGGGAGCCACTTTGGTTTGACCTAAAGATAGAACTAGGGCGTAATTATCTGTTCCCTCCAGATAATATGAGTGCATGTGATAGGGAGATTCATATGATGAACTCTCTAAAGGCCTTCCATCATTAGCACAAGGATGGGTCCTTCAGTAATGAGGAAACGCACCAGAAAATGGGCTATCCATTTGCTGTTGGGCTTGTCTAAGTGTTTCATAAGATGATAGGGGTGTCATAGACCGATGTGGGAGGGGCTTCACCAGAAAATGGGAACTCTCTCACGGTACCGTGGCGTTCACGAATATGATGGGTAAGCACTCACTGGACAGAAAAGTTTACCTGAAAACGGCTCTGAACCTTGTCTGACAGAGGCCAAAGGGAAAACTCATATGATGAGTGGATATGATCCTTCACACAAAGGTGGTGGGGTTATGCAGCTGAAACAGTTGGCTTCATGCACCCTATGTGATTTCCCACATTTCCAGAGGCAACCCATAGTCTCTGTCACTGAGAAAGGAGGGAAATCTCAGAGATGAATAAATGGAAATGGGTCATAGATTAAAATCCATATCTATGAAATGAACATGAATCAAATTAGGTCGTGGACTGATGTTTGCCTTTTTATCAGAAAATGGCAAACGGATCATTTGCAAAGCTACTTGATGACAACAAGTTGAAAGGCCCAAACTATGCTGACTGGTATAGGAACCTTATGCTGGTCCTTGCTTCTGAAAAACTTGACAAAGTGGCAAAGAATCCTGCCCCGGAGCGTCCGGGAGATAGGGCTTCTGAGGCCCGAACGAGAGACTATCAAGAATGGGAGGAGAAAAACTCCCTTGCCCGGTGCTACATCATTGCCTCCTTAGACAATCCGATACAGAGGCAGTTCGATCAGATCGAACATGCCAAAGACATATTGGACAGTCTCAGGACAATGTATGAAGAGCAGAATCGTTCTACTCGACAAAAGGTCTTGAAACAGTTCATGACCACACAAATGTCCAAGGGTCAACAAGTTCACGACCATTGTCTTCGGATGATGGGATACATCAACGAACTGGAGGCTCTTGGATCCGGGCTGGACCTTGCAACCCAGGTAGATGCTATCCTTAACTCTTTGCCTCCTTCCTTTAATCCGTTCATCATGAACTATAACATGAACAAGCTGAATGTCAGCTTACAAGAGCTCAGCAATATGTTGCAAAGAGCTGAAGAACTGATTAAAAAGGATGAGCCTGTAGCCATGCTTGTTGAAGCTGGCAAAATAGGCAAGAGAAAGAGGAAGGCAAAGAAGCCGCAGAAGAAAGCCACTAAAAGCAAGAAGTAGAAGAAAGACAAAGCATCGGATGCCTGTCACTTCTGCAAGAAGACCGGCCATTGGAAAAGGAATTGTCCTGCCTACCTGGAATCCAAGAAAGGTAACTTCGAAACTTGTGTTATAGAAACCAATTTAGTGGTAGCTTTTGCGTCCTGGTGTATTGACTTCGGGGCTTCAACTCATGCGTGTAACTCCCTGCAGGGGTTCAAGGTAAGCAGAAGGCTGAGTGAAGGAGAAGTCACACTCTACTAGGGGACTACTGCAACTGTTGCAGCCGCGGCCATAGGAACCGTGGAATTATATTTTAGAGAAGGAAAAATTGTACTAAAAGATTGTCTTTATGTACAAAATTTAAGAAGAAATTTGATTTCTGTCTCAAAACTGTGTGCAGATGGTTATTCTGTTTTCTTTAGTAATACGATTACTATTAAAAGAAACAACAGATTCATCGCATACGGGGAACTGGAGAACGGTCTCTATGTTATACATCCTTCTCTAGAAACTAACATAACCGAAACTACGTCGGTTGAAAACCCCAAGAAGAGAGCCCGTGATACAGTTAATCCCACGTGTCTGTGGCATTACCGACTTGGCCACATCGGTGTTGACCGAATCACAAGGTTGGTAAAGGATGGTCCTTTGGATTTTCTAGCTGTAGAAGATCTTCCCACCTATGAGCCTTGCCTACAAGGCAAGATGACAATGAGTTTATTGTAAATGAATAAAGATACATATTTGATAAATGTTCCCTTGGTATGTTTCTGTGTAATACCCTTAAACTGGACACTTAATGAATAAAGATACATATTTGATAAATGTTCCCTTGGGTCCCACGCCATACAAGGAAGCCCAACTGGGCAGTAATTTGGAAGGTTTTTGAGTACATAACCTTAAATGGGCCTTAAGCCCATTTCGAACTGGGCTGATTTGATCAGTCATCTAAAGGGGGCGAATTCTGAAGTGGGTCAGCTAAAAGGATTGGGCTTAGACCCTATCCACTCAGAGAGTCCAAGATCTAATTAAGATTTAGATCTGGAAACCTCCTAATTAGATTAGGAAACAGCTGATCTGATCTACAGATAAGATAAGGATTATCCCTTATCACTAAGGGACTTCTAACCCAAATATGATTTGGATTAGCAACTCCTAATCTGATTAGGAGCTGATCCCTTTAAGATTATAAAAGGGGAAGGGGGCGGCAGCCTTGAAGAACACAAAAGATCAATAGCATTCTTCTCTTTAAGGAAGAGAGATTAAGAGATTTCCTGCATACTGCGAATTCTCTCCTACCGCCACCTTCCTGCCATTGCCATTCCTTCAGTTCGATCTCCAGTTCTTGGTAGCAATCAAGATTGGATCTTATCTTTTGGGAAAAGATTGATTGGAGCTGTACTCACAAGCCATCCAGTTGATTCTTGTCAAGGGTCAAGTTCTTTTGAAGAACATTGCTGATTCTGCTCCATCCTTCACTGCGCCATCTTCAGTGGGAGCAGATTTTGGATCCTTCCTTGGGTGTGAACACCTCCATTGGGAGATAGTATTTCTCCGTATCAGGTATAATCCTCTCCCACTCCTTTTGGTTCAGATCTGGTTCAGTTTATGGTTCAAGATTGATCCTTGAAAATATGATTTTCTAAATAGGGAATACGATTCCCAGTTGAAGGGAGAGATAAAATTTTTGAAATTCGCACCTTATTCCGCAATCTTTGGGCGTCCATAGGATGGATCTCTCATCCCTTCAACCATCTGCGCCAAATCTGCACTGCGATCTCCAGGTTCGAACAGTCCATTAAGTCAAAAAAAATAAAGAAGAATTCTAAATAAATTTTGGATTTAACAAAAATTAATTTCAGATCAATCGCCCATAACCCATGTCAGACAGTTTTGTATGCCCTTAGATTCAATCAGAATGATGTACTTTATGAGTTTATTGTAATTGAATAAAGATACATATTTGATTCATGTTCCCTTGGTATATTTCTGTGTAATACCCTTAAAATGGACACTTAATGAGACTCGTGTTAGTTTAGAATGTTCACAGCCAGTGGGTCGGTCTGGGGAGACCTATCCTGACAAGGCTGACACTGTAGTGCCACCAAGTCGGTTGGGGTGGCTTGTCTCAGCTGCCAGGGTGAGACCTTAGGCACATACAGTGTAGGATTAATTGAATCTTTGAACTGGACCAGATTTCCAGTATTGCCCTGGACCTTGGAGATTGATGGGCAAAACTGGAAAGTTACACCCGACCCCTAGACTCGATTATGATACTACACTAGGTGTCGGATTGGGGTGTCTTTGATGTACCAATTAGTGAGATCCTTAGCGGGGGTCAAAACCTGGATATGTTGGGACAGTCCAAGAATTCATCTGAGTGGGTGATCATAGTGACAGGATCAGCCCCTTTGTCAGACAAAGGTAATGATCGGGGACGCACTCTCACTGATGGAAACCAAGACTGCCGGCAGCCGATTTCAACCGTTGAGATTTGTTTTGCAAAATATATTTTATATAAGATATAAAAGTATATATATGGTTTCTAAAATGTTTGCAATAAGGTTTTAATTCCCGGGATCCATATGAGTGGAGTGCAACACTGTTCCTTGTAGCCGAGGGAGAGGTCCTCTCTTGTCGGGCAGTGTATGATCATTATGGGCTGAGAGGTTAAGTTTAAGACCATTGAGGATAACACCTGATGGGCTAATCTTGCATCTGCCCACAGTCCCTGGGTGTTACAAGGTGGCTTGGCCCAGGGACCACTTAGTGTAAGTGTTGGGCCCATAGAGCTCATTTGATGGGTTTCAGGGGGTACACTGTCTTCAGCAGTGCATTCTGCCAGGCCTTGTAACAAAGGCTGGGCTGAACCCATGTGGCTGATGTGTAGATCAATGCTTGGGTCCCACGCCATACAAGGAAGCCCAACTGGGCAGTAATTTGGAAGGTTTTTGAGTACATAACCTTAAATGGGCCTTAAGCCCATTTCGAACTGGGCTGATTTGATCAGTCATCTAAAGGGGGCGAATTCTGAAGTGGGTCAGCTAAAAGGATTGGGCTTAGACCCTATCCACTCAGAGAGTTCAAGATCTAAATAAGATTTAGATCTGGAAACCTCCTAATTAGATTAGGAGACAACTGATTTGATCTGCAGATAAGATAAGGATTATCCTTTATCACTAAGGGACTTCTAACCCAAATATGATTTGGATTAGCAACTCCTAATCTGATTAGGAGCTGATCCCTTTAAGATTATAAAAGGGGAAGGGGGCGGCAGCCTTGAAGAACACAATAACATCAATAGCATTTTTCTCTTTAAGAAAGAGAGATTAAGAGATTTCATGCATACTGCGAATTCTCTTCTGCCGCCACCCTCCTACCATTGCCATTCCTTCAGTTCGATCTCCAGTTCTTGGGAGCAATCAAGATTGGATCTTGATTTCAATCTTTTGGGAAAAGATTGATTGGAGCTGTACTCATAAGCCGTCCAGTTGATTCTTGCGAAGGGTCAAGTTCTTTTGAAGAACATTGCTGATTCTGCTCCATCCTTCACTGCGCCATCTTCAGTGGGAGCAGATTTTGGATCCTTCCTTGGGCGTGAACACCTCCATTGGGAGATAGTATTTCTCCGTATCAGGTATAATCCTCTCCCACTCCTTTTGGTTCAGATCTGGTTTAGTTTATGGTTCAAGATTGATCCTTGAAAATATGATTTTCTAAATAGGGAATACGATTCCCAATTGAAGGGAGAGATAAAATTTTTGAAATTCGCCCCTTATTCCGCAATCTTTGGGCGTCCATAGGATGGATCTCTCATCCCTTCAGTGGGATCAGAGCCATGGTTCAAATCTTGAACCAGTTTGTTTTAGATCTGAACCTGCGCAATTGGGCAGAAGGTGTTCTACCCAATTTGCGTAGATATGGGTTTTGGGAAATTTGTTCCCAAAATTGATGGGCGAATAATCTGAAATTAATTTTATATAAATCTGATTATTATTTAGAATTGTTCTTTATGATTTTCTTGATTTATGGGTTGTTCGTACAAGAGGAGATCGAAATCTTGATTTGCGCAGGGAACCTGCAAGATTTGCAGTTTCTTGATTTATTTATTACATTTGGTCTGTAAATATTTTGTTTTATTTTTCTAGACTCAATGTATAGGTATTCGATCTTATGTAATTATTAATAGAAATAGGATTTCTATTTATTTTAATTTTGGATCGAAGATGGCGGCGCAGAAAGGGAGATTTCGTAGAGAAGAAGATTTCGCAGATGGGAGAATCGCTATCTGCGATTTGCAGTTTGTGAAACTGCATTCTGTGATCTAACCTCTGTTTTGCAGGATGGATTGTGCGAACAGCCCTGATTTACTGATTGTTGTTTTTCTTTTATCAGTAATTAATTTCAGATTATTTTCTTGAATTAAAGATTTAATAAAAGATCAAACCCTAGACCCATTCAAACCAAGATTGGTTCAAACTGTTTGGACCGAATCTTGGGTTTAATCAAGGCTGAAAGTCAGCCCTAATTTCCCACTAATGGGCCTAAGGATTGATATTTAATTAAATGGTTAATTCGGCCCAACCTGTAAAGGCCCAGTTTTAAACAGTTAAAACTACTAAAAGCCCACCTAACCCTTAAAAGCTATATGGGTTGAACCATTCGGCCCCATATACCTAGATAATATTAATGGTTAATATTATGGATTTAAAATGGGCTTCAAATGGGCTTTACAGATAATTAATTGGATCAATTTATCCCTGCATGTGATGTATGGATGTGTGATGTGCTACGTACATGGGCCATAAGTCCTTGGCCCATGCTCAATCGACAGTGGCTCTTTCGCACACCATGGCTGAATGCACATCATTGCCATGGTGTCCCTTTTGGTCATTGGATGACCTCCCTCCATGGTGGGCCCCACACCTCATCATGAGGTCTCGTGCGGAACCCTAACCGTTTTAGGCCCACCAAAATCTGGCTTTGTGAAAGTCAGTGGGAACCACTTTGGTTTGACCTAAAGTTAGAACTAGGGCGTAATTATCTTTTCCCTCCAGATAATATGAGTACATGTGATAGGGAGATTCATATGATGAACTCTCTAACGGCCTTCCATCATTAGCACGAGGATGGGTCCTTCAGTAATGAGGAAACGCACCAGAAAATGGGCTATCCATTTGCTGTTGGGCTTGTCTAAGTGTTTCATAAGATGATAGGGGCGTTATAGACCGATGTGGGAGGGGCTTCACCAGAAAATGGGAACTCTCTCACGGTACCTTGGCGTTCACGAATATGATGGGTAAGCACTCACTGGACAGAAAGGTTTACCTGAAAACGGCTCTGAACCTTGTCTGACAGAGGCCAAAGGGAAAACTCATATGATGAGTGGATATGATCCTTCATAGAATGGTGGTGGGGTTATGCAGCTGAAACAGTTGGCCTCATGCACCCAATGTGATTTCCCACATTTCCATAGACAACCCGTAGTCTCCGTCACTGAGAAAGGAGGGAAATCTCAGAGACGAATAAATGGAAATGGATCGTAGATTAAAATCCATATCTATGAAATGAACATGAATCAAATTAGGTCGTGGACTGATGTTTGCTCTTTTATCAGAAAATGGCAAACGGATCATTTGCAAAGCTACTTGATGACAACAAGTTGAAAGGCCCAAACTATGCTGACTGGTATAGGAACCTTATGCTGGTCCTTGCTTCTGAAAAACATGACAAAGTGGCAAAGAATCCTACCCCGGAGCGTCCGGGAGATAGGGCTTCTGAGGCCCGAAGGAGAGACTATCAAGAATGGGAGGAGAAAAACTCCCTTGCCCGGTGTTACATCATTGCCTCCTTAGACAATCCGATACAGAGGCAGTTCGATCAGATCGAACTTGCCAAAGACATATTGGATAGTCTCAGGACAATGTATGAAGAGCAGAATCGTTCTGCTCGACAAAAGGTCTTGAAACGGTTCATGACCACACAAATGTCCAAGGGTCAACAAGTTCACGACCATTGTCTTCGGATGATGGGATAAATCAACGAACTGGAGGCTCTTGGATCCGGGCTGGACCTTGCAACCCAGATAGATGCTATCCTTAACTCTTTGCCTCCTCCTTTTAATCCGTTCATCATGAACTATAACATGAACAAGCTGAATGTCAGCTTACAAGAGCTCAGCAATATGTTGCAAAGAGCTGAAGAACTGATTAAAAAGGATGAGCCTGTAGCCATGCTTGTTGAAGCTGGCAAGACAGGCAAGAGAAAGAGGAAGACAAAGAAGCCTCAGAAGAAAGCCACTAAAAGCAAGAAGCAGAAGAAAGACAAAGCATCGGATGCCTGTCACTTCTACAAGAAGACCGGCCACTGGAAAAGGAATTGTCCTGCCTACCTGGAATCCAAGAAAGGTAACTTCGAAACTTGTCTTATAGAAACCAATTTATTGGAGGTTCTGCGTCCTGGTGTATTGACTCTGGGGCTTCAACTCATGCGTGTAACTCACTGCAGGGGTTCAAGGTAAGTAGAAGGCTGAGTGAAGGAGAAGTCACACTCTACTTGGGGACTACTGCAACTGTTGCAGCCGCGGCCATAGGAACCGTGGAATTATATTTTAGAGACGGAATAATTGTACTGAAAGATTGTCTTTATGTACAAAATTTAAGAAGAAATTTGATTTCTGTCTCAAAACAGTGTGCAGATGGTTATTCTGTCTTCTTTAGTAATACGATTACTATTAAAAGAAACAACAGATTCATCGCATACGGGGAACTAGAGAACGGTCTCTATGTTCTACATCCTTCTCTAGAAACTAACATAACCGAAACTACGTCGGTTGAAAACCCCAAGAAGAGAGCCCGTGATACAGTTAATCCCACGTGTCTGTGGCATTACCGACTTGGCCACATCGGTGTTGATCGAATCACAAGGTTGGTAAAGGATGGTCCTTTGGATTTTCTAACTGTAGAAGATCTTCCCACCTGTGAGCCTTGCCTACAAGGCAAGATGACGAAACGGCCATTTAACGGTAAGCCTGAAAGATGTACAGGCACACTTGACCTAATACATACTGATGTATGTGGTCCCCTGAGTGTTAGGACACGAAATCAACACGTGTATTTCATCACCTTCATAGATGATTTTTCACGATATGGTTACGTGTACATAATGAGACACAAGTCTGAATCCTTTGATAAGTTCAAAGAGTTTAGACAAGAGGTCGAGAAACAGTTAGGGAGAGAAATTAAAGCCCTTTGATCAGATTGAGGTGGCGAATATCTCTCTGACGAATTCAGGGACTACTTAAAGGACAATGGGATAGTATCACAATTAGCTCCTCCTGCTACACCACAACTTAATGGTGTTTCAGAGATGAGGAATAGGACCTTATTAGATATGGTCCGGTCGCTTCTCATACACTCAGAGTTACCCACATCCTTTTGGGGTTACGCATTAGAGACTGCGATTTACGTGCTGAATCGGGTTCCAACCAAATCAGTTCCGAATACTCCATATGAACTTTGGACCGAAAAGAAACAAAGTGTCAGACACTTGATGATTTGGGGTTGTCCAGCACACGTTAAAAGAACGAGTGCAGACAAGTTGGAATCTAAGACCAGCCGTTGCCTATTTGTAGGCTACCCAAAAGGCTCTGTAGGTTACCTTTTCTATGACCCAAGTGAGCAGAAAGTGTTCTGCAGTCGAAATGCGCAATTCTTGGAAACCGACTATATCCTGGACACCCATCGTCAGGAAGTTGTTCTTGATGAGGAGAGCTCAGGAGCAGTGGGAGATGTCCCACAAGTTCCAGGTAGTGACCAACTTAGAAGATCCACTCGGGCATCCAAGCCACCAGTCCGTTATGGTTATGACTAGGATAGTTACCTGGTGGAAACCTTGACTAGTGAGGAGGATCCCGTGACTTACGCGGAATCTATGTTGGACATAGATTCCTAAAAGTGGGTGGAGGCCATGAGAGCAGAGATGGACTCAATGGAGGCCAATGGAGTCTGGACTCTAGTAGATCCACCCTCCGGGGTAAAAGCAATCATTTGCAAATGGATTTACAAGAGGAAGAAAGGCCCCGATGGCAGGTTTGAGACCTTCAAGGCTCGTCTAGTGGCGAAAGGGTACACTCAGAAAGAAGGCATCGATTATGAGGAAACCTTTTCGCCTGTGGCCATGCTTAAATCCATTAGGATCCTATTAACTGTAGCGGCATACCATGATTATGAGATTTGGCAGATGGATGTCAAAACTGCATTCCTGAATGGAGATCTTACTGAAGATATCTATATGCAGCAGCCGCAAGGCTTCATTGCTGCAGGTCAGGAAAACATGGTATGTAATCTTAATAGATCCATTTATGGACTTAAGCAAGCTTCTAGAAGTTGGAACATCCGTTTTGATTCTGCTGTCAAATCGTTTGACTTCAAGCAGAATCCGGATGAACCCTGTGTCTACAGGAAGTTCAGTGGAGATAAGGTTACCTTCTTGGTTCTATATGTAGATGACATTCTACTCATTGGGAATGATGTAGGAATGTTAACTACAGTGAAAGTATGGCTTTCGCAGCAATTCTCCATGAAAGATCTTGGAGAAGCCTCCTATATACTGGGTCTTCGACTCTATAAAGATAGATCGAAGCGGATAATAGGATTATCCCAATCTGCTTACATTGACAAAATAGTTAAAAGATACAGCATGGAAAACTCCAATAAAGGAAATGTTCCTTTCAAACACGGAGTCACTCTCTCCAAGAAGATGTCTCCCAAGACTTCTGAGGAGATTGATGGCATGAAAGACGTTCCCTATGCCTCTGCCGTAGGGAGCATCATGTATGCCATGCTGTGCACTCGTCCTGACATTGCTCAGGCAATGAGTGTAGTAAGCAGATTTCAGGCCAACGCAGGGCAAGAGCATTGGACTGCTGTGAAAAACATACTTAAGTACCTTTGAAGGACAAAAGAGTTTTGTCTGGTGTTCGACGGTAGCTCACTACAGATCTAGGGGTTTACAGATGCCGATTTCCAGTCAGACCCAGATGATAGAAAGTCTACATCTGGATATGTTTTCACGATAGGATCGTGTGTTGTTTCCAGAACGTCAGCAAGCAGGGGTCCTAAGTAGCAAATTAACAGTCCACAACCCAAGCCGAACACATTGCCGTAGATGAGGCTGCCTTATGAATGAAAGTGTTCATTCCTGAATTTGGAATTCTGCACATCACCCATTCCACTGTTGTGTGACAACAGGAGGTTAATGTTGAGAGGTAGCAGCAGCGGAGAATGTGGCAGACCCATTGACTAAGCCATTGACACAGAAAGTGTTTATGAAACACATGGAAAGTCTGGGACTCCGGCTACTACCTGATTGGACCTAAGTGCAAGTGGGAGCTGTTAGACAGTTTTGTATGCCCTTAGCTTCAATCAGAATGATGTACTTTATGAGTTTATTGTAAATGAATAAAGATACATATTTGATTCATGTTCCCTTGGTATGTTTCTGTGTAATACCCTTAAACTGGACACTTAATGAGACTCGTGCTAGTTTAGAATGTTCACAGCCAGTGGGTCAGTCTGGGGAGACCTATCCTGACAAGGCTGACACTGTAGTGCCACCAAGTCGGTTGGGGTGGCTTGTCTCAGCTGCCAGGGTGAGACCTTAAGCACATACAGTGTAGGATTAATTGAATCTTTGAACTGGACCAGATTTCCAGTATTGCCCTGGACCTTGGAGATTGATGGGCAAAACTGGAAAGTTACACCCGACCCCTAGACTCGATTATGATACTACACTAGGTGTCGGATTGGGGTGTCTTTGATGTACCAATCAGTGAGATCCTTAGCGGGGGTCAAAACCTGGATATGTTGGGACAGTCCGAGAATTCATCTGAGTGGGTGATCATAGTGACAGGATCAGCCCCTTTGTCGGACAAAGGTAATGATCGGGGATGCACTCTCACTGATGGAAACCAAGACTGCCGGCAGCCGATTTCAACCGTTGAGATTTGTTTTGCAAAATATATTTTATATAAGATATAAAAGTATACATATGGTTTCTAAAATGTTTGCAAGAAGGTTTTAATTCCCGGGATCCATATGAGTGGAGAGTGCAACACTGTTCCTTGTAGCCTAGGGAGAGGTCCTCTCTTGTCGGGCAGTGTATGATCATTATGGGCTGAGAGGTTAAGTGTAAGACCGTTGAGGATAACACCTGATGGGCTAATCTTGCATCTGCCCACAGTCCCTGGGTGTTACAAGGTGTCTTGGCCCAGGGACCACTTAGTGTAAGTGTTGGGCCCATAGAGCTCATTTGATGGGTTTTAGGGGGTACACTATCTTCAGCAGTGCATTTCGCCAGGCCTTGTAACAAAGGCTGGGCTGAACCCATGTGGCTGATGTGTAGATCAATGCTTGGGTCCCACGCCATACAAGGAAGCCCAACTGGGCAGCAATTTGGAAGGTTTCTGAGTACATAACCTTAAATGGGCCTTAAGCCCATTTCGAACTGGGCTGATGTTAAACAGTTTTGTATGCCCTTAGCTTCAATCAGAATGATGTAATTTATGAGTTTATTGTAAATGAATAAAGATACATATTTGATTCATGTTCCCTTAGTATGTTTCTGTGTAATACCCTTAAACTGGACACTTAATGAAACTCGTGTTAGTTTAGAATGTTCACAGTCAGTGGATCGGTCTGGGGAGACCTATCCTGACAAGGCTGACACTGTAGTGCCACCAAGTCGGTTGGGGTGGCTTGTCTCAGCTGCCAGGGTGAGACCCTAGGCACATACAGTGTAGGATTAATTGAATCTTTGAACTGGACCAGATTTCCAGTGTTGCCCTGGACCTTGGAGATTGATGGGCAAAACTGGAAAGTTACACCCGACCCCTAGACTCGATTATGATACTACACTAGGTGTCGGATTGGGCTGTCTTTGATGTGCCAATCAGTGAGATCCTTAGCGGGGGTCAAAACCTGGGTATGTTGGGACAGTCCGAGAATTCATCTGAGTGGGTGATCATAGTGACAGGATCAGCCCCTTTGTCGGACAAAGGTAATGATCGGAGATGCACTCTCACTGATGGAAACCAAGACTGCCGGCAGCCGATTTCAACCGTTGAGATTTGTTTTGCAAAATATATTTTATATAAGATATAAAAGTATATATGTATGGTTTCTAAATTGTTTGCAAGAAGGTTTTAATTCCCGGGATCCATATAAGTGGAGAGTGCAACACTGTTCCTTGCAGCCGAGGGAGAGGTCCTCTCTTGTCGGGCAGTGTATGATCATTATGGGCTGAGAGGTTAAGTGTAAGACCATTGAGGATAACACCTGATGGGCTAATCTTGCATCTGCCCACAGTCCCTGGGTGTTACAAGGTGGCTTGGCCCAGGGACCACTTAGTGTAAGTGTTGGGCCCATAGAGCTCATTTGATGGGTTTCAGGGGGTACACTGTCTTCAGCAGTGCATTCGGCCAGGCCTTGTGACAAAGGCTGGGCTGAACCCATGTGGCTGATGTGTAGATCAATGCTTGGGTCCTACGCCATACAAGGAAGCCCAACTGGGCAGCAATTTGGAAGGTTTTTTGAGTACATAACCTTAATGGGCCTTAAGCCCATTTCGAACTGGGCTGATTTGATCAGTCATTTAAAGGGGGCGAATTTTGAAGTGGGTCAGCTAAAAGGATTGGGCTTAGACCCTATCCACTCAGAGAGTCCAAGATCTAAATAAGATTTAGATCTGGAAACCTCCTAATTAGATTAGGAGACAGCTGATCTGATTTGCAGATAAGATAAGGATTATCCCTTATCACTAAGGGACTTCTAACCCAAATATGATTTGGATTAGCAACTCCTAATCTGATTAGGAGCTGATCCCTTTGAGATTATAAAAGGGGAAGGGGGCGGCAGCCTTTTACATGATCAACAGCATTCTTCTCTTAAAGAAAGAGAGATTGAGAGATTTCCTGCATACTGCGAATTCTCTTCTGCCGCCACCTTCCTGCCATTGCCATTCCTTCAGTTCGATCTCCAGTTCTTGGGAGCAATCAAGATTGGATCTTGATTTCAATCTTTTGTGAAAAGATTGGTTGAAGCTGTACTCAAGTCGTCCAGTTGATCCTTACGAAGGATCAAGTTCTTTTGAAGAACGTTGCTGATTCTGCTCCACCCTGCACTGCGCCATCTTCAGTGGAAGCAGATTTTGGATCCTTCCTTGGGCGTGAACACCTCCATTGGGAGATAGTATTTCTCCGTATCAGGTATTATCCTCTCCCACTCCTTTTGGTTCAGATCTGGTTCAGTTTATGGTTCAAGATTGATCCTTGAAAATATGATTTTCTAAATAGGGAATACGATTCCCAGTTGAAGGGAGAGATAAAATTTTTGAAATTCGCCCTATATTCCGCAATCTTTGGGCGTCCATAGGATGGATCTCTCATCCCTTCAGCTGATTTGATCAGTCATCTAAAGGGGGCGAATTCTGAAAATTAGATTAGGAGACAGTTGATCTGATCTGCAGATAAGATAAGGATTATCCCTTATCACTAAGGGACTTCTAACCCAAATATGATTTGGATTAGCAACTCCTAATCTGATTAGGAGCTGATCCCTTTAAAATTATAAAAGGGGAAGGGGGCGGCAGCCATGAAGAACACAATAACATCAATAGCATTCTTCTCTTTATGAAAGAGAGATTAAGAGATTTCCTGCATACTGCGAATTCTCTTCTGCCGCCACCCTCCTGCCATTGCCATTCCTTCAGTTCGATCTCCAGTTCTTGGGAGCAATCAAGATTGGATCTTGATTTCAATCTTTTGGGAAAAGATTGATTGGAGCTGTACTCACAAGCCGTCCAGTTGATTTTTGCAAAGGGTCAAGTTCTTTTGAAGAACATTGCTGATTCTGTTCCATCCTTCACTGTGCCATCTTCAGTGGGAGCAGATTTTGGATCCTTCCTTGGGCGTGAACACCTCCATTGGGAGATAGTATTTCTCCGTATCAGGTATAATCCTCTCCCACTCCTTTTGGTTCAGATCTGGTTCAGTTTATGGTTCAAGATTGATCCTTGAAAATATGATTTTCTAAATAGGGAATACGATTCCCAGTTGAAGGGAGAGATAAAATTTTTGAAATTCGCCCCTTATTCCGCAATCTTTGGGCGTCCATAGGATGGATCTCTCATCCCTTCAACCCACAGGTCCCAGGATCGCAACCTGGCTCTGATACCACTGAAAGAATGGTAGGATCCATCTAATGGACACCATAAAAGTTGCGGAATGGGTGGGCGAATTTTAAAAATTTTCCTACCTTCACCCAACTGGGAATCATATTCCCTAAATTTAGAATACAATATTCAAGGATCCTACTTGAACCATAATCAAACCAAATCTGAACCAAAAGATAAAAGGGAGGAATATACCTGATCCGGAGAAGCAGTATCTCCCAAAGTTGGTGTTCACGCCCAAAGAATGCACCAAGATCCATTCCTACTGAAGATGACACAACTGTGGATGGAACAGAACCAGCAGGGTAAATCCTACACACTGGACCCATCGCAAGAATCCTCTGGAAACTCTGAACACCGAATCTTCTTCTGTCTTTCTTGCAAGACTGATGTCAAGAACTGATTTTTTGACTTCCTATTGTAGCAAAGATCGAGTCTTGCAATAGTGAATGGCGGTGGCAGGAGGAGAACTCCAGGGACGAAGATGGCTGAACTGCTTTTCTTCTCTCTGGAGTATGAATGAGAGCTAATCTCAATTCGCAGGGAGTTTTCTTTTCACCAAAACCCGAGTTTGAATTCTGATGTATTTTCTCTTGTTTTTCTCCTCCTTTCTTCTTGATTAAGAAACCTCCTAATTAGGAGTTATCCCAATCCAAATCTGTATTTGGATAGGGGATTATCTTAATCCTATCTGCAGATTAAGTTAGTTTACTCCTGATCTTTTCAGGAGGTTACCAGATTCAAATCTAATTTGAATTTGGTCTCCTGGAGTGGATAAGGATAAAGGCCCAATCCTTTTACTAACATTAATCTCAGATTCGCCCCATAGATGGGTGATCATATCAGCCCAGCTCAAAATGGGCTTTTGGCCCATTAGATGCTCACTGTTTAACTAGTTTCCAATCTGCTGCCCAGTTGGGATTCTTTGTATGGTGTGGGACCCAAGCAATGATCTACACACCAGCCACATGGGTTCGGCCCAACCTTTAACACAAGGCCCAGCCGAATTCACTGAATGACTCAGTAAACCCCTGAGCCTATCATATGGACCCTATGGGCCCAACACTTACATTAGGTGGTCCCTAAGCCAAGCCATCTTATAAAAACCCAGGGACTGTGGGCAAGTGCAAGATTAGCCCATCAGGTACTACCCTAAATAGTCTTACACTTAACCTCTCAGCCCTTAATGATTAAGCACTGCCCGACAAGAGAGGACCTCTCCCTCGGCTGCAAGGAACAGTGCCGCACTCTCCACTCACATGGATCCTGGGAATTAAAACCATTTGCAAACAATTCGAAACCGTACATATATATATAAATATATTAATTTTGCAAAACAAAATTCCAACGATTGAAATCAACTACCGGCAGTTTGGTTTCCATCAGGGAGAGTGCATTCCCGCTCATTACCCTTTGTCCGACAAAGGGGCTGATCCTGTCACTATGATCACCCACTCAGATGAATTCTCAGACTGTCCCAACATACCCAGGTTTTGATCCCCATCTAAGGATCTCACTGATTGGCATATCAAAGACAGCCCGATCCGACACCTAGTGAAATGTCATAATCGAGTCTAGGGGTCAGGTGTAACTTTCCAATTTTGCCCATCTGTCTCCAAGGTCTAGAGCAATACTGGAAATCTGGTCCGGTTCAAGGAGTCAAGTAATCCCATACTATATGTGCCTTGGGTCTTACCCTAGTGGCTGAGACAGGCCATCCCAGTACTTGGTGGCACACCAGTATCAGCCTTGGTAGGATAAACCTCCCTAGACTTATCCAACGGCTGTGATTATTTAAAACTAACACGAGTCTGTATAAGTGTCCAGTTTTAGGGTCATACACAGAATTAAACCAAACAACATGAATCAAACATGCACTTTATTTATTTCCACTAAATAACAAAAGTACATCAAATTGGATTGAAGCTAAGGGCATACAAAATTGTCTAACAATACCATTATTGTGCTACCTCACCCGTCAATATGAAAAGGGGCATAAGAGGTTGCCCACATAATTAACACAGAGTTGAGCTAGATAGATACAATCTTTAGCTACCTGAAACATGAAACATTATCGGCAAAAAGGAACATAGCTCAGCGAGTAGAACGACAGTCATCTCGCTACGTGATAGTGGACGAGCTACTCTACAAAAGATCCTTCACGCTACCATACCTATGGTGCCTATGGCGAGCATAAGCAGAACAAATCTTGCACGAGATTTACAAAGGCCATTGTAGAGGACACATGGGGGGTAGGGCTCTCGCTTAGAAGGCTTTGTTGCAAGGGTACTAATAGCCCACCATGAAAGCAAATGCAACCGAGTTGGTCTAGTGATGGGACAAATGCCATCGACATGCCAACATCTTACACCAACCAGTTGCTGATTAGAGATACTTAACCAGCCCCCATTCGCGCAATGGGGCATAGACTTGTTGGCCCCCTTCCCACCAGCAATAGGATAGAAAAAGTTCTTGGTAATGGCAGTGGACTATTTCACCCAGTGGGTAGAAGCCAAGCCTCTGGTCACCATAACATCTCGCAACGTCCAAAATTTCTTTTGGCGAAGCATTGCTTGTAGGTTTGGTCTACCTAGAGTACTGATTTCAGATAATGGGATGTAGTTTGAGGATATTAAGTTCTGGAATGATACGCACAGATGGGAATAAAGCAGAATTTTAACTCGGTAGCACACCCCAAAGCTAACGGACAAGCTGAAGTTACCAATAGGGCCATTCTACGCGGCCTCAAAGCTCAGCTCGCCCATGCTAAGGGTTTGTGGGTGGACGAGCTACTTAGTGTATTGTGGGCCTATAGAACCACCATCAAAATGCAACAGGCAAGATGCCTTTCAACTTAACCTACGAGACCGAAGCAGTGATACCAGTTGTAATGGAAATACTAACATTGCGATCTAAAGCGTTCGCTGAAGAGCCAAATGAAGAAGACTTGCAAGCAAACCTCGACCTGGTGGAAGAAACATCACTTCAGTGTTGGCGAGCTGGTACATAGGAAGGTTATGGTACCTGAGTCCGGTGTAGGAAAGCTCAACACTAATTGGGAAGGCCCCTACCAAGGTTTCTAAGATCATAAGTGGGAATGCATATGAGCTTGAAACACTTGAGGGGAAGGCAGTGCCTCGAGCCTGGAATGTAGACAACCTGCATAGGCACTACCCTTGAAAATGAAGTGTTTCGAGCTACATCTGTGAGCTCGCCAGAGGGTAACCAATAGCTTGACTAAAAGTTATGGAAAGCAAATCAACAAAGTTAAAGAGTACAGAGATACGTTCTATCAAAAACACTACAACTAAGCCGAGCTAATCGACATGAAAGCATCCAAGTGAACAAAAGATGAGACAAGAAACAACATCTCTTAGAGATTTTAAGGCTAAATGGTCGTATAGAGAGCAGGCCAAGTGGCCGCACAAGAAAAAAAACAAGACAAAATACAGAGAAAAAGGGTTCAATGGTTCTGACATAACAGGGCATCCAGACCCCAGAAAGCTTACAAGAACATACAAGCCCCCAAAAAAATAGGGATACCACCTCTACCATTAGACCAGCCGAGCTATAGGACTGAGCTACTCATCACTGTCACCATCCTGGGCCTCCTCGTCTTCTGGTGTCAAGGGCTCTTCATCTACCTGCATGATAAGCTTGCTCGGGACCCTGTGTCTAGAGACGTAGCCGACATCGAGGTCAGGATATAAGGACTTTAGATAACAATGACATAATTTGAAACCCTTCTTCATTGAAGGGATGCTGTCCACTGCCCTTTGCTTCTCGTACTCAGGGGACTGTAGATAAAGAGTGATGACCTCTTCCCTAGCTCGATGTATGTCCTAAGCACACTTTGACTGCCTCTCCTCTAGATCACGACGCGCCTCGATCAGCTCATGTTGTGACTGGATCATTTCACACTGTAGATTCTGAGCACACTTCAACCCAAAGTTTTTGCATCTCAGCATGAAGCAAACCGATGTTCATTTGCATGATGGCCCTCTCCTTCTGCCCTAAGTGAGCGTGGTCCAACAAAATCTGGCTATAGGTGTTTGCCTGCAAGAATCAAAACCAGAATGAGATGTCTTGTAGAAAGGGATCAAGAAATTTAAAGAGAATAAGTATTCCCCTGGCCAACAGAATCTGGGTCAACTGAGCTTCTATCTCAATGAGATCTAGCTCGCCGAACTGCCGCATATCCTCGAGAAGAAGTATTCCCCTGGCCAACCGGAGAGCCATACGTGCGTTGTTTGACCGGTCGATCACTAACACATTAGGTACACTAGGGATGAAAGGAGGGATGTCCAAGACATAGGGGCCAACCTCTCATTCCTCCTAGCCGATCCTAGCCGACCTAAGACTCAGGAGGGTGCTGCGCAGTACACATCGGATCCTCTTCCCCTTCTTGGTTAACGACGGGGGGGGCGGGTGCCGGATGAAGTCCTCCCCATGGAAGGTTGACGCTCAGCTTGGTGCTTTTTCCAAGAAGATCTTATTTCCTTTGGCTGACATCATCGAAGTTAAGATCGCCATACCTGCGGATAAGAACAGAACCATTAGCTGAGCTGATAAGAAAAGAAAATATGCAGATGCATGACCTAAAAACTGACCCACCAATGTGACACAATCCCGCCTGAACAAGCATGGGCTCTGCCAGAAACTCCTTTATCTTAATCCGTTCCTGAATGAGCTGCTGAATTGTAGCCTGTAGCTCGGCATCTCTGCTCTCAACAACATTTTGGCAAGTACTATACTAGGCGGTATCAACATCCCAACCTTCGATCTTAGCAAGAAAGAAGAATCTCTTCTTCCACCCCTTAACCTTGTTGGGAAAATCGAATATCTTCCTCCTGCTACAGAAGGGAAGGTAAAAGCAAAACGAGCCTGAAATCCTTTTCATCTGGACTAAAGTTGAGAAGGCCTCAAGTCTCAATGGGAAGCCTCGGTGATGACACAAACTAATCAGCCCGACCATAGTTCGGACTCCGTGTGGGGCAAGCTGACCCAGTGACACCCGGTAGTGCCTTAAGACAACAACCATAAATGGATGGAGAGGGAAGCGAAGACCAGCTGCCAGTGATTTCTTGTAGACACTCAACCCATCTCGGCCATGGTCCCAAGGGTAGTGATTGGTGGCAGGCACGATCCAGCGGTATTCATTGGAAATTTCGTATATTTGACATGCACCGATTATTTCCTCCCCAAACAATTGGGTCGGCCCAAACATGTTTATTACCGTCTCAACCTCTTCCCTCGTTCCCACCAAATCACCATCGTAATAAACCCCGTATGAGCCCTTCCCCAAGGAGCTCGACTCACTGTCCGACCTATCACTAGACAGCCTATCTTCAGGAGAGTAATGAGACATGACGAAAATTGGAAATACTCACCGAGAAGACGAAGAGAGATCAAGGATGACACAACACAACTCAGATCAGTGGAAGAATGGAGCTCGCTTTGGCAGATTGACTCTGATCACCAACTCGCAGGCTACCAACCTTTTCAAAAAAATCCAAGAAGCAAGAGTGAATTGTTAGACAGTTTTGTATGCCCTTAACTTCAATCCGATTTGATGTACTTTTGACATTTAGTGTAAATAAATAAAGTGCATGTTTGATTCATGATGTTTGGTATAATTCTGTGTAAGACCCTAAAATTGGACACTTATTGAGGCTCGTGTTAGTTTTAAATGTTCACAGCCATTGGATAAGTCTGGGGAGATTTATCCTACCAAGGCTGGTACTGGTGTGCTACCAAGTGTTGGGATGGTCTGTCTCGGCCACCAGGGTAAGACCCAAGGCACATGCAGTATGGGATTACTTGAATCCTTGAACCGGACTAGATTTCCAGTATTGCCCTAGACCTTGGAGAAAGATGGGAAAAACAGGAAAGTTACACCTAACCCCTAGACTCGATTATGACACTTCACTAGGTGCCGGATCGGGCTGTCTTTGATATGCCAATCAGTGAGTTCCTTAGCGGGGATCAAAACCTGGGTATGTTGGGACAGTCTGAGAATTCATCTGAGTGGGTGATCATAGTGATAGGATCAGCCCCTTTGTCGGACAAAGGTAATGATCGGGAATGCACTATCTCTGATGGAAACCAAACTGCCGGCAGTTGATTTCAATCGTTGGAATTTTGTTTTGCAAAATTAATATATATATTGTATGGTTTCAAAAATGTTTGCAAATGGTTTTAATTCCCGGGATCCATGTGAGTAGAGAGTGCAGCACTATTCCTTGCAACCGAGGGAGAGGTCTTCTCTTGTCAGGCAGTGCTTGATCATTAAGGGCTGAGAGGATAAGTGTAAGACCATTTAGGATAGTACCTGATGGGCTAATCTTGCACCTACCCATAGTCCCTGGGTTTTTATAAGATGGCTTGGCCCAAGGACCACTTAATGTAAGTGTTGGGCCCATAGGGTCCATGTGATGGGCTTAGGGGTTTACTGAGCTTTTCAGTGAACTCAGTTGGGCCTTGTAATAAAGGCTGGGCCGAACCCATGTGTCTGGTGTGTAGATCAATGCTCGGGTCCCACACCATACAAAAAAGCCCAACTGGACAGCAGATTGGAAACTAGTTAAGCACTAAACACTTAATGGGCCAAAAGCCCATTTCGAGCTAGGCCGATATGATCACCCATTTATGGGGCGAATCTGGGATTGAAGTTAGCAAAGGGATTAGGCCTTTAACCTTATCCACTCTGGGAGACCAAATTCAAATTAGATTTGAATCTGGTAACCTCCTGATAAGATCAGGAGTAAGCTAACCTAATCTGCAGATAGGATTAAGATCATCCCCTATCGAAATACTGATTTGAATTGGGATAACTCCTAATTAAGGGGTTTCTTAATCAAGAAGAAAAGAGGAGAAACTTTAACAGAGGAAACAACCAGATTTTGAACCTAGGGATTGTGTGCAAGAAATCATCCTGCATATTGAGATCAGATCTCATACACATTCCAAAGAGAAGAGAAGCAATTCAGCCATCTTTGTCCCAGGAGTTCTCCTCTAGCCGCCACCATTCTTTCTTACAAGATTCATTTTTTGAAGAAGAAAGAAATGAAGAAATTGTTTCTTGACATCAGTTTTGCAGAAAAGACTGAAAAGATTTGGTGCTTAGAGTTTCCAGTGGATTCTTGCGAAGGATTCAGTGTGTAGGATGCACCCTGTTGGTTCCGTTCCACATATAGCTGTGTCATCTTCAGCAGGAGCGGATCTTGGTATCCTCTTTGGGTGTGAACACCAACTTTGGGAGATATTGCATCTTTGGATCAGGTATAATTTCTCCCATCCCTTTTCGTTCAGATCTGGTTCGATTATGGTTCAAGTAGGATCTTTGAATATTGTATTCTTAAATTAGGGAATATGATTCCCAGTTGGAAGAAGGTAGGAAAATTTTTGAAATTCGCCCACCTATTCCGCAACCTTCATGGAATCCATTAGATGGATCCTACCATTTCTTTCAGTGGTATCAGAGCCACAGGTTCGAATGTTGAACCAAAAGAAAATCAGATCTGAACCTGTGCAGATGGACAAAAGATGTTCTCCCAAGATTTGTGCAGATTGTTTTCTTTATTTCAAGAAACTGTTTCTTGTTAAGGGTGATTGATCTGAAATTAATTTTGTTAAATCCAAAATTTATTTAGAATTGTTCTTTATTTATTTTGATTTAATGGAATGTTCGAACCTGGAGATTGCAATGCAAATTTGGCGCACATGGTCTGCGCACCCTTTTTCCTTTTTATTCATTTATTTTATTCAATTCGGTCTGTAAATATTTTTTTTTTATTTTCTAGACTGAATGTATAGGATTTGATCAAGAATGTGATTAATTAATAGAAATAGGATTTCTGTAATTTTTTATTTTCTTGATTAATGAAGAAGGAAGAAGAAGGCGGCGCTGGAGATTTGCAGATGGAGAAATCGCTTTTTGCGATTTGTAGTTTGTGAAACTGCTACCCTAGTGATTAACCTCTATTTTGCAGGTGGTGCGAACAGTCCATATTTGATTTGTGATTGTTTAAAATCGAAATTATTAATTTCAGATCTTTCATGAATTAACTATTGATTGAAAATCAGTTTCGGACAATTTCAGACTAGATTGGACCAAAACTGTTTGGACCGAATCTAGGGTTCGAAAAGTACTATTTTCAGTCCATTTTTCTCCCTCTAGAAGTTCCAAATCTGATGTTCAATTACCGGGATTAATTCGGCCCACCTGTAAAGCCCAATTTTAAAAGGTTAAAACTGCAAAAGCCCACTCTTGTGAGAAAAACTGTATGGGCCGAATTGCTATCTGCGATTCAGCCCATACACTTAGTAGACATTAATTGTTAATGTTATGTTTTTAAATGGGCTGTTTAATGCGCTTTACAACAGTTAATTGATTGGATCAATTCTTCCTTTACATGTGATGTTTGGATGTTTGACGTATTATGACCATGGGCCATAAGCACTTGGCCCATGATGATTCGTTAGTGGCTCTTGCGCACACCATGGATGAATGCACATCATTGCCATGGTGTCCCTTAAGGTCATTGGATGACCCCTCTTTACATGGTCAGAGGGAGCCACTTTGGTTTGACCTAAATTAGAACTAGGGCGTAATTTTGTTCCCTTCAGCAAATATGAGTGCATGTGATAGGGAGATCCATATGATGGACTCTCTAAAGGCCTTCTGTCATTAGCACAATGATGGGTCCTTCAGTAATGAGGAAACAAACCATAAAATTGGGCTATTCATTTGCTGTTGGGTCTGTCAGAGTGTTTCATAAGATGATAGGGGCGTCATAGACCGATGTGGGAGAGGCTTCACCAGAAAATGGGAACTCTCTCATGGTACCTTGGCGGAACCTGAATATGATGAGTGAGCACTCATTGGATAGAAAAGTTTACCTGAAAACGGCTCTGAACCTTGTTTGACAGAGGCCAAAGGGAAACTCATAGGATGAGTGGATATGATCCGTCACAGAAAGGTGGTGGGGTTATGCAGCTGAAACAGTTGGCCTCACGCACCCTATGTGATTTCCCACATTTTCAGAGACATTTCGTCGTCTCCGTCACTGAGATTCAAGGGAAATCTCAGAGATGAACAAATGGGTATGGAACATAGATTAAAAACCATATCTATGTAGGTAACATGAATCAAACTAAGGTTGTGGACTAACGTCTTTGTTGTTTTATCAGAAAATGGCAAACGATCAATTCGCAAAGTTTCTAGACGATAACAAGCTTAAGGGCTCAAACTATGCTGACTGGTATAGAAATCTAATGCTGGTCCTAACTTCTGGAAACTTAGATAAGGGGGTGAAAAATCCTGCCTTGGAGCGTCCGGATGATAGGGCTGCTAAGGCCCGTAGGAGCGACTACCAAGATTGGGAGGATAAGAACTCCCTAGCCCGCTACTTTGTCATTGCCTCACTAGAAAACTCAATACAGAGGAAGTTCAATCAGATCGAACTAGCCAAGGACATATTGGACAGTCTAAAGACAATGTATGAAGAGCAGAACCGTTCTACTCGATAGAAAGTCCGGAAACTGTTCATGACTGTGCAGATGTCCAAAGGGGAGAAAGTTCATGACCATTGTCTTCGGATGATGGGCTACATTAACGAACTTGAAGCTCTTGGATCTGGGCTAGATCTTGGTACACAAGTGGATGCCATCCTAAATTCTTTGCCCACTTCCTTCAATGCATTCACAATGAACTACAACATGAACAAGCTGAATGTCAGCGTCCAGAAACTCAGCAATATGCTCCAGATGAAAGGATGAGAGATCCATTGTAAGGACGCCCGAAGATTGCGGAATTAAGGGGCGAATTTCAATAATTTTTCTCTCCCTTCAACTGGGAATCGCATTCCCTATTTAGAAAATCATATTTTCAATGATCATTCTTGAACCTTAAACTGAACCAAATCAGAACCAAAAGGAGTAGGGGAGGATTATACCTGATATAGAGAAATAATATCCCCCAACGAAGGTGTTCATGCCAAGGAAGGATCCAAAGACTGCTCCCAATGAAGATGGCGCAGTGCAGGATGGAGCAGAATCAGCAGTGTTCTTCTCCAAGAACTCTGTCCTTTGCAAGAAACAGCAGGATGGTACGTGAGCACAGATTTCTTTTAATCCTTTCCTCTAAGAACTGATATCAAGATCCAATCTTGACTTCTCCCACAACTGGAGATCGAACTGGCAAACAGGGCGGCAAGAACAGGGAGGCGGCAAGAGAGTATTCGCAGGGTGCAGAATTCTCTCTTCTTGTGATTTCAGCACAGAAGAAAATCTGATTGGATGTCTTCTCAAGGCTGCCGCCCCCTCCTTCTTTTTTTTATCTAAAAGGATCAGCTCCTAATCCCATTAGGAGTTGCTTATCAAAATCATATTTGGATCAGCCTTCTCTTCAGGTGATAAGGATAAACCCTTATCTTATCTGCAGATTAGATTAGCTTTCTCCTAATCTCATTAGGAGGTTTCTAGATCTGAATGTGATTCAGATCTGGACTCTCTGAGTGGATAGGGTCAAGACCCTATCCTATCTGCTAATCCATCTCAGATCTCACCCCTTTAATTAACTGAATAAATAGCCTAGTTCGAAATGGGCTTTAGGCCCATTAAACTTATGTGCTCACTTAACCTTCCTAACTACTGCCCAGTTGGGCTTCCTTGTATGGCGTGGGACCCAAGCATTGATCTACACATCAGCCACATGGGTTCGGCCAAGCTTTTGTTACAAGGCCTGGCCGAATACACTGTTAAAGACAATGCACCCCCCGAAACCCATCAAATGGGCTCTATGGGCTCAACACTTACACTAAGTGGTCCCTGGGCCAAACCACCTTGTAACACCCAGGGACTGTGGGCAGATGCAAGATTAGCCCATCAGGTATTATCCTCAATGGTCCTTCACTTAACCTCTCAGCCCATAATGATCATACACTGCCCGACAAGAGAGGACCTCTCCCTCGGCTGCAAGGAATAGTGTTGCACTCTCTACTTATATGGATCCTGGGAATTAAAACCTTTTTGCAAACATTTTAGAAACCATAGTATATATACATTTATATCTCGTATAAAATATATTTTTCAAAAACAAATCTCAATGATTGAAATCGGCTGCCGGCAGTCTTGGTTTCCATCAGTGAGAGTGCATCCCCGATCATTACCTTTGTCCGACAAAGGGGCTGATCCTATCACTATGATCACCCACTCAGATGAATTCTCAGACAGTCCCAACATACCCAGGTTTTGACCCCCGCTAAGGATCTCACTGATTGGTATATCAAAGACAGCCCAATCCGACACCTAGTGCAGTATCATAATCGAGTCTAGGGGTTGGGTGTAACTTTCCAGTTTTGCCCATCAATCTCCAAGGTCCAGGGCAATACTAAAAATCTGGTCCAGTTCAAAGATTCAATTAATCCTACATTGTATGTGCCTAGGGTCTCACCCAGGTAGCTGAGACAGACCACCCCAACCGACTTGGTGGCATCACAGTGTCAGCCTTGTCAGGATAGATCTCTCCAGACCGACCCACTGGCTGTGAACATTCTAAACTAACACGAGTCTCATTAAGTGTCCAGTTCAAGGGTATTACACAGAAACATACCAAGGGAACATGAATCAAATATGCACTTTTATTCATTTATAATAAACTCATAAAATACATGATTCTGATTGAAGCTAAGGGCATACAAATCTGTCTAACAGCTCCCACTTGCACTTAGGTCCAATCTGGTACTAGCAGGAGTCGCATGCTTTCCACGTGTTTCTCAAACACTTTCTGTGATAGTGGCTTTGTCAATGGGTCTGCTACATTTTCCGCTGACGCTATCTTCTGAATCAGGACGTCCCCTCTACCAACAATCTCCCGTAGTACGTGGTACTTCCTCTCGATGTGCTTCGACTTCGAGAGGGCTCGTAGCTCCTTAGCCTGAGCAATTGCTCCATTGTTGTCACACAACAATGGGATGGGTGATGTGCTGGACGGAACTACTCCCAACTCGTGAACGAACTTTTCATCCACACGACTTCTTTGGTAGCCTCACTTGCAGCAATGTACTCGGCCTCGGTCGTGGAGTTAGCAGTGGACCCCTGTTTGCTGCTTTTCCAGCAAACAGCACACGATCCTATCGTGAAAACATATCCAGATGTAGACTTTCTATCATCTGGGTCCGACTTGAAATTGGCATCTATATACCCTTGGATCTGCAGTGAGCTACCGTCGAACACTAGACAAAACTCTTTTGTCCTTCAAAGGTACTTAAGTATGTTTTTCACAGCAATCCAATGCTCCTACCCTGGGTTGGCCTGAAATCTGCTTACTACACTCACTGCCTGAGCTATGTCAGGACGAGTGCACAGCATGGCATACATGATGCTCCCTACGGCTGAGGCATAGGGAACGTCTTTCATTCCATCAATCACCTCAGAAGTCTTGGGAGACATCTTCTTGGAGAGAGTGACTCCGTGCTTGAAAGGAACATTTCCTTTCTTGGAGTTTTCCATGTTGTATCTTTTGACTATTTTGTCAATGTAAGTAGATTGGGATAATCCTATTATCCGCTTCGATCTATCTCTATAGAGTCGTAGATCCAGTATATATGTGGCTTCTCCAAGGTCTTTCATGGAGAATTGCTGTGATAGCCATACTTTCACCGTAGTTAACATTCCTACATCATTCCCAATGAGTAGAATGTCGTCTACATACAGAACCAAGAAGGTAACCTTATCTCCACTGTACTTCCCATAGACACAAGGTTCATCCGGATTCTGCTCAAAGTCAAACGATTTGACAGTAGAGTTAAAATGGATGTTCTAAATTCTAGAAGCTTGCTTAAGTCCATAAATGGATCTGTTAAGTTTACATACCATGTTTTCTTGTCCTGCAGCAATGAAGCCTTGCGGTTGCTGCATATAGATATCTTCAGAAAGATCTCCATTCAGGAATGCAGTTTTGACATCCATTTGCCAAATCTCATAATCATGGTATGCTGGTACAGCTAACAGGATCCTAATGGATTTAATCATGGCCACAGGCGAAAAGGTTTCCTCATAATCGATGCCCTCTTTATGAGTGTACCCTTTCGGCACTAGACGAGCTTTGAAGGTCTCAACCTTACCATCGGGGCCCTTCTTCCTCTTGTAAATCCATTTGCAACTGATTTCTTTTACCCCAGAGGGCGGATCTACTAGAGTCCAGACTCCATTGGTCTCCATTGAGTCCATCTCTGCTCTCAAGGCCTCCACCCACTTCTGGAAATTTATGTCCAACATAGCTTCCGCGTAAGTCATGGGATCCTCCTCACTAGTCAAGGTTTCCACCAGGTAACTATCCTGGTCATAACCATAACGGACTGGTGGCCTGGATACCCGAGTGGATCTTCTAGGTTGGTCACTACCTAGAACTTGTGGGACATCTCCCACTACTCCTGAGCTCTCCTCATCAAGAAGAATTTCCTAACGATGGGTGTCCAGGATGTAATCGGTTTCCAAGAATTGTGCATTTCGACTGCACAACACTTTCTACTCACTTGGGTCATAGAATAGGTAACCTACAGAGCCTTTTGGGTAGCCTACAAATAGGCATCAGCTGGTCTTGGATTCCAACTAGTCTGCACTCGTTCTTTTAATGTGTGTTGGACAACCCCAAATCTTCAAGTGTCTGACACTTGGTTTCTTTCCGGTCCAAAATTCATATTGAGTATTCGGAACCGATTTGGTTCGAACCTGATTCAGCACGTAAATCGCAGTCTCTAATGCGTAACCCCAAAAGGATGTGGGTAACTCTGAGTGTATGAGAAGCGACCGGACCATATCCAATAAGGTCTTATTCCTCCTCTCTAAAACACTGTTAAGTTGTGTAGCAGGAGGAGCTAACTGTGATACTATCCCATTGTCCTTTAAGTAGTCCCTGAATTCGTCAGAGAGATACTCGCCACCACGATCTGATCGAAGGGCTTTGATTTCTCTCTCTAATTGTTTCTCGACCTCTTGTCTAAACTCTTTGAACTTTTCAAAGGATTCAGACTTGTGTCTCATTAGGTACACGTAATCATATCGTGAAAAATCATCTGTGAAGGTGACGAAATAGATGTGTTGATTCCGTGTCCTAACACTCAGGTGACCACATACATCAGTATGTATTAGGTCAAGTGTGCCTATACATCTTTCAGGGTTACCGTTAAATGGCCGTTTCGTCATCTTGCCTTGTAGGCAAGGCTCACAGGTGGGAAGATCTTCTACAGTTAGAAAATCCAAAGGACCATCCTTTACCAACCTTGTGATTCGGTCAACACTGACATGGCCAAGTCGGTAATGCCACAGACACGTTGGATTTACTGTATCACGGGCTCTCTTCTTGGGGATTTCAGCCGACGTAGTTTCGGTTATGTTAGTGTCTAGAGAAGGATGTAGTACATAGAGACCGTTCTCTAGTTCCCCATGTGCGATGAATCTGTTGTTTCTTTTAATAGTAATCGTATTACTAAAAAAGACAGAATAACCATCTGCACACAGTTTTGAAACAGAAATCAAATTTCTCCTTAAATTTTGCACATAAAGGCAATCTTTCAGTACAATTGTTCCTTCTCTAAAAAATAACTTCACGGTTCCTATGGCTGCGGTTGTAACAGTTGCATTAGTCCCCAAGTAGAGTGTGACTTCTCCTTCACTCAGCCTTCTGCTTACCTTGAACCCCTACAGTGAGTTACACGCATGAGTTGAAGCCCCGGAGTCAATACATTAGGACACAGAAGCTACCAATAAATTGGTTTCTATAACACAAGTTTCGAAGTTACCTTTCTTGGATTCCAGGTAGGCAGGACAATTCCTTTTCCAGTGGCCGGTGTTTTTGCAGAAGTGACAGGCATCCAATGCTTTGTCTTTCTTCTGCTTTTGCCCTTAGTGGCTTTCTTCTGAGGCTTCTTTGCCTTCCTCTTTCTCTTGCCTGTCTTGCTAGCTTCAACAAGCATGGCTACAGGCTCATCCTTTCTAATCAGTTCTTCAGCTCTTTGCAACATATTGCTGAGCTCTTGCAAGCTGACATTCAGCTTGTTCATGTTATAGTTCATGATGAACGGATTAAAGGAAGGAGGCAAAGAATTAAGGATAGCATCTATCTGGGTTGCAAGGTCCAGCCCGGATCCAAGAGCCTCTAGTTCGTTGATGTATCCCATCATCCGAAGACAATGGTCATGAACTTGTTGACCCTTGGACATTTGTGCAGTCATGAACTGTTTCAAGACCTTTTGTCGAGTAGAACGATTCTGCTCTTCATACATTGTCCTGAGACTATCCAACATGTCTTTGGCAAGTTCGATCTGATCGAACTGCCTCTGTATCGGGTTGTCCAAGGAGGCAATGATGTAACACCGGGCAAGGGAGTTTTTCTTCTCCCATTCTTGATAGTCTCTCCTTCGGGCCTCAGAAGCCCTATCACCCGGACGCTCCGGGGCAGGATTCTTTACCACTTTATCTAGCTTTTCAGAAGCAAGGACTAGCATAAGGTTCCTGTTCCAGTCGGCATAGCTTGGGCCCTTCAACTTGTTGTCATCAAGCAGTTTTGCAAAGGATCTGTTTGCCATTTTTTGATAAAAGAGCAAACATCAGTCCACAACCTAGTTTGATTCATGTTCATTTCATAGATATGGATTTTAATCTACGTTCCATTTCCATTTATTCGTCTCTAAGATTTCCCTGCTTTTCTCAGTGACGGAGACTATGGGTTGTCTCTAGAAATGTGGGAAATCACATAGGGTGCATGGAGCCAACTGTTTCAGCTGCATAACCCCACCACCTCTTTGTGAAGGATCATATCCACTCATCACATGAGCTTTCCCTTTGGCCTCTGTCAGACAAGGTTCAGAGCCGTTTTCAGGTAAACCATTCTGTCCAGTGAGTGCTTACCCATCATGTTCGTGAACGCCAAGGTACCGTGAGAGAGTTCCCATTTTCTGGTGAAGCCCCTCCCACATCGGTCTATGACGCCCCTATCATCTTATGAAACACTCAGACAAGCCCAACAGCAAATGGATAGCCCATTTTCTGGTGTGTTTCCTCATTACTGAAGGACCCATCCTCATGCTAATGATGGAAGGCCTTTAGAGAGTTCATCATATGAATCTCCCTATCACATGCACTCATATTAGATGGAGGGAACAGTTAATTACGCCCTAGTTCTTATTTTAGGTCAAACCAAAGTGGCTCCCACTGACTTTCATAAAGACAGATTTCGGTGGACCTAAATCGGCTAGGGTTCCGCACGTAACCTCTCGATGAGGTGTGGGGCCCACCACTATGGGAGGTCATTCAATGATCAAAAGGGACACCATGGCAATGATGTGCATTCAGCCATGGTGTGTGCAAGAGCCACTGTCGATGGAGCATGGGCCAAGTACTTATGGCCCATGTACGTAGCACATCACACATCCATACATCACATGCAGGGATAAATTGATCCAATCAATTAATCATCTGTAAGGCCCATTTGAAGCCCATTTTAAATCCCTAATATTAACCATTAATATTATCTAGGTACATGGGCCGAATGGTTCAGCCCATATAGCTGTAAATGTTATTTGGGCTTTTAGCAGTTTTAACCTTTTAAAACTGAGCCTTTATAGGTTGGGCCGAATTAACCATTTAATTAAACATCAATCCTTAGGCCCATTAGTGGGAAAATTAGGGCTGACTTTCAGCCTTGATTAAACCCTAGATTTGGTCCAAACAATTTGAACTAAGCTTGGTTCGAATGGGTCTAGGGTATGATCGTTAATTAAAACTTTAATTCAAGAAAATGATCTGAAATTAAATACTGATAAAATAAAATCAAGAATCAGTCAATCAAGGCTGTTCGCACAATCCACCCTGCAAAACAGAGGTTAGATCACAGTTTGCAATTTCACAAACTGCAAATCGCAGATTGCAGTTCTCCCATCTGCGAAATCTCCTTCTCTGCGAAATCTCCTTTTCCGCGCTGCCATCTCCTCTTGTACGAAGAACCCATAAATCAAGAAAATCATAAAGAACAATTCTAAACAATAATCAGATTTATGTAAAAATAATTTCAGATTATTCGCCCATTAATTTTGGGAATAAATTTCCCAAAACCCATATCTGCGCAAATCGGGTAGAACACCTTCTGCCCATTTGCGCAGGTTCAGATCTGAAACAAAATGGTTCAAGATTTGAACCATGGCTCTGATACCTCTGAAAGGATGAGAGATCCATCGTATGGACGCCCGAAGATTGCGGAATTAGGGGGTGAATTTCAAAAATTTCTCTCCCTTCAACTGGGAATCGCATTCCCTATTTAGAAAATCATATTTTCAAGGATCATTCTTGAACCTTAAACTAAACCAGATCTGAACCAAAAGGAGTAGGGGAGGATTATACTTGATACGGAGAAATAATATCCCCCAACGAAGGTGTTCACACCCAAGGAAGGATCCAAAGACTGCTCCCACTGAAGATGGCGCAGTGTAGGATGGAGCAGAATCAACAGTGTTCTTCTCCAAGAACTCTGTCCTTCGCAAGAAATAGCAGGATGGTACGTGAGCGCAGCTTTCTTTTAATCCTTTCCTCTAAGAACTGATATCAAGATCCAATCTTGACTTCTCCCACAACTGGAGATTGAACTGGCAAACAGGGCGGCAAGAACAGGGAGGCGGCAAGAGAGTATTCGCACGGTGCAGAATTCTCTCTTCTTGTGATTTCAACATAGAAGAAAATCTGATTGGATGTCTTCTCAAGGCTGCCGCCCCCACCTTCTTTTGTTTATCTAAAAGGATCAGCTCCTAATCCCATTAGGAGCTGCTTATCCAAATCATATTTGGATCAGCCTTCTCTTCAGGTGATAAGGATAAACCCATATCTTATCTGCAGATTAGATTAGCTTTCTCCTAATCTCATTAGGAGGTTTCTAGATCTGAATCACATTCAGATCTGGGCTCTCTGAGTGGATAGGGTCAAGACCCTATCCTATCTGCTAATCCATCTCAGAATTCGCCCCTTTAATTAACTTAATAAATAGCCCAGTTCGAAATGGGCTTTAGGCCCATTAAGCTTATGTGCTCACTTAACCTTCCTATCTGCTGCCCAGTTGGGCTTCCTTGTATGGCGTGGGACCCAAGCATTGATCTACACATTAGCCACATGGGTTCGGCCCAGCCTTTGTTACAAGGCCTGGCCGAATACATTGTTAAAGACAGTGCACCCCCTGAAACCCATCAAATGGGCTCCATGGGCCCAACACTTACCCTAAGTGGTCCCTGGGCCAAGCCACCTTGTAACACCCAGGGACTGTGGGCAGATGCAAGATTAGCCCATCAGGTATTATCCTCAATGGTCTTACACTTAACCTCTCAGCCCATAATGATCATACACTACCAGAAAGGTAACGTCGAAACTTGTGTCATAGAAACTAATATGTTAGTTACTTCTGTGTCATGGTGTGTTGACTCCGGGGCTTCAACTCATGCGTGTAACTCACTACAGGGGTTCAAAGTTAGCAGAAGATTGAGTGAAGGTGAAGTGATACTATTCTTGGGAACGACTGCAAGTGTTGCAGCTGCGACAATAGGAACTGTAGAATTAGTATTTAGAGAAGGAGTGCTTGTACTTAAAGATTGTCTTTATGTACAGAACTTGAGAAGAAATTTAATTTCTGTTTCTAAACTGTATGCTGATGGATATACTGTTCATTTTAGTAATATGATTACTGTTAAACGGAATAACAAATTCATCACATGCGGGGAACTGGAGAATGGCCTCTATGTTCTACATCCTTCTCTGGAAACTAACTTAACCGAAACTACGTCGGTCGAAAATCCCAAGAAAAGGACTCATGATACAGTAAATCCCACATGCCTCTGGCATTACCGACTTGGCCATATCGGTATTGACCGAATCACGAGGCTGGTAAAGGATGGTCCTTTGGATTTTCTAACCGTAGAAAATCTTCCCACTTGTGAGTCGTGCCTCCAAGGTAATGACTAAGCAGCCATTTGATGGTAAGCCTAAAAGATCTACAGGCACACTTGACCTGATACATACTGATGTATGTGGTACCCTGAGTGTTAGGACACAGAATCAACACGTGTATTTCATCACCTTTACAAATGATTTTTCACGATATGGTTACGTATACCTAATGAGACACAAGTCTGAATCCTTTGAAAAGTTCAAAGAGTTTAGACAAGAAGTCGAGAAACAGTTAGGGAGAGAAACTAAGGCCCTTCAATCGGATCGAGGTGGCGAGTATCTCTCTGACGAATTCAAGGACTACTTAAAGGTCAACGGGATAGTGTCACAACTAGCTCCTCCTGCTACACCTCAACTCAATGGTGTTTCAGAGAGGAGGAATAGGACCTTGTTGGACATGGTCCGGTCACTTCTCGTACGCTCAGAATTACCCACATCCTTTTGGGGATATGCATTAGAGACTGCTGTCTACGTGCTGAATCGGGTTCCAACCAAACCGGTTCCGAAAACTCCATATGATCTATGGACCGGAAGGAAGCCAAGTGTGAGAAACTTAAAGATTTGGGGTTGTCCTACACACGTTAAAAGAACAAGTGCGGACAAGTTGGAGTCTAAAACCAGCCGTTGCCTATCTATAAGCAACCCAAAAGATTCGGTGGGTTATCTATTCTATGACCCAAGTGAGCATAAAGTGTTTTGTAGTCGAAACGTCCAATTCTTAGAAACCGAATACATCCTGGGCACCCATCATCAGGAAATAGTTCTTGATGAGGAGAGCTCAGGAGCAGCGGGAGATGTCCTACAAGTTCCAGGTAGTGACCAATCTAGAAGATCCACTCGAGTATCCAGACCACCAGTCCGATGTGGTTATGACCAGGATAGTTACCTGGTGGAAGCCTTGAGTTGTGAGGAGGATCCCGTAACTTACGCGGAAGCTATGTTAGACATAGATTCCCAGAAGTGGGTGGAGGCCATTTGAGCTGAGATGGACTCGATGGAGACCAATGGGGTCTGGACTCTAGTAGATCTACCCTCCGAAGTAAAAGCAATTGGTTGCAAATGGATCTACAAGAGGAAGAAGGGCCCTGATGGCAGGATTGAGACCTACAAAGCTCGTTTGGTGGCGAAAGGGTATACTCAGAAAGAAGGCATTGATTATGAGGAAACCTTTTCGCCTGTGGCCATGCTTAAATCCATTAGGATCCTGCTAGCTGTAGCAGCATAGCATGACTACGAGATTTGGCAAATGGATGTCAAAACCGCGTTCCTGAATGGTGATCTTAGTGAAGACATCTACATGCAGCAACCGCAAGGCTTCATTGCTTCTAGTCAGGAACACATGGTATGTAAGCTTAATAGATCCATATATGGACTTAAGCTGGCTTCTAGGAGTTGGAACATCCGTTTTGATTCTACCGTCAAAACATTTGACTTTGAGCAGAATCCGGATGAGCCCTGTGTTTACTGGAAGTCCAGTGGGGATAAGATCACCTTCTTGGTGTTGTACGTGGACGATATCCTACTCATTGGGAATGATGTAGGAATGTTGACTCCAGTCAAGGTATCGCTATCACAGCAGTTCTCCATGAAAGATCTTGGAGAAGCTTCATATATACTGGGTCTTCGACTCTAAAGAGATAGATCGAAGTAGATAATTGGATTATCCCAGGCTGCTTACATTGACAAAATTGTCAAACGATACAGCATGGAGAACTCCAATAAAGGAAACGTTCCTTTCAAGCATGGAGTCACTCTCTCCAAGAAGATGTCTCCCAAGACTTCTGAGGAGATTGAGGGCATGAGAGACGTTCCCTATGCATCAGTCGTAGGGAGCATCATGTATGCCATATTGTGCACTCGCCTGAACATTGCTCAGGCGCTGAGTGTGGTAAGCAGATTCCAGGCAAACCCAGGGCAGGAGCATTGGACTGTTGTCAAGAACATACTCAAATACCTTCAAAGGACAAAAGACTTTTGTTTGGTATTCGAGGGTGGTTCACTACAAGTTCTAGGGTATACTAATGCCGATTTCCAGTCGGATCCAGATGATAGAAAGTCTACATCTGGATATGTTTTCACGATAGGATCGTGTGCAGTTTGCTGGAAAAGAAGCAAACAGTGGTCCACTGCAGATTCCACAACCGAGGCCGAGTACATTGCCGCAAGTGAAGCTGCCAAGGAAGCCGTGTGGATGAAGAAATTCATACACAAATTGGGAGTGATTCCTTCCAGCACATCACCCATCCCGTTGTTTTGTGACAACAATCGCCCAGGCTAAAGAGCCTCGGGCCCACTCAAAGTCAAAGCACATCGAGAGGAAGTACCACGTACTACGGGAGATCGTTGCTAGAAAGGACGTCCTAATTCAGAAGGTAGCGTCAGTGAATAATGTGGTAGACCCATTGACTAAGCCACTGACACAGAAGGTGTTTGAGAAACACGTGGAAAGTATGGAACTCCAGCTTCTACCAAATTGGACCTAAGTGCAAGTGGGAGCTGTTAGACAGTTTTGAATGCCCTTAGCTTCAATCCGATTTGATGTACTTTTGACATTTATTGTAAATAAATAAAGTGCATGTTTGATTCATGATGTTTGGTATAATTCTGTGTAAGACCCTAAAACTGGACACTTATTGAGGCTCGTGTTAGTTTTAAATGTTCACATCCATTGGATAAGTCTAGGGAGATTTATCCTGCCAAGGCTGATACTGGTGTGCTACCAAGTGTTGGGATGGTCTGTCTCGGCCACCAGGGTAAGACCCAAGGCACATGCAGTATGGGATTACTTGAATCTTTGAACCAGACCAGATTTCTAGTATTGCCCTGGACCTTGGAGACAGATGGGCAAAATTGGAAAGTTACACCTGACCCCTAGACTCGATTATGACATTTCACTAGGTGTCGGATCGGGCTGTCTTTGATATGCCAATCAGTGAGATCCTTAGATGGGGATCAAAACCAAGGTATGTTGGGACAGTCTGAGAATTCATCTGAGTGGGTGATCCTAGTGATAGGATCAGCCCCTTTGTCGGACAAAGGGTAATGATCGGGAATGCACTCTCCCTGATGGAAACCAAACTGCTGGCAGTTGATTTCAATCGTTGGAATTTTATTTTGCAAAATTAATATATTTATATATATATATGTACGGTTTCGAATTGTTTGCAAATGGTTTTAATTCCCGGGATCCATGTGAGTGGAGAGTGCGGCACTGTTCCTTGCAGCCGAGGGAGAGGTCTTCTCTTGTCGAGCAGAGCTTGATCATTAAGGGTTGAGAGGTTAAGTGTAAGACCATTTAGGATAGTACCTGATGGGCTAATCTTGCACCTGCCCATAGTCCCTGGGTTTTTATAAGATGGCTTGGCCCAAGGACCACTTAATGTAAGTGTTGGGCCCATAGGGTCCATGTGATGGGCTTAGGGGTTTACTGAGCTTTTTAGTGAATTCGGTTGGGCCTTATAATAAAGGCTGGGCCGAACCCATGTGTCTGGTGTGTAGATCAATGCTTGGGTCCCACGCCATACAAAGAAGCCCAATTGGGCAGCAGATTGGAAACTAGTTAAGCACTAAACACTTAATGGGCCAAAAGCCCATTTCGAGCTGGGCTGATATGATCACCCATTCATCCTGCATATTGAGATCAGATCTCATACACATTCCAGAGAGAAAAGAAGCAATTCAGCCATCTTCGTCCCAGGAGTTCCTCCAGCCGCCGCCATTCTTTCTTACAAGATTCGTTTTTTGAAGAAGAAAGAAATGAAGAAATTGTTTCTTGACATCAGTTTTGCAGAAAAGACTGAAAAGATTTGGTGCTTAGAATTTCCTATGGATTCTTGGGAAGGATTCAGTATATAGGATGCACCCTGTTGGTTCTGTTCCACATACAGCTGTGTCATCTTCAACAGGAGCAGATCTTGGTATCCTCTTTGGGCGTGAACACCAACTTTGGGAGATACTGCATCTCTGGATCAGGTATAATTCCTCCCATCCCTTTTGGTTCAGATCTGGTTCGATTATGATTCAAGTAGGATCCTTGAATATTGTATTCTTAAATTAGGGAATATGATTCCCAGTTGGAAGAAGGTAGGAAAATTTTTTAAATTCGCCCACCCATTCCTCAACCTTCATGGCGTCCATTAGATGGATCCTACCATTCTTTCATGAATGAGTGGGCACCTTGGCAGGGGCCCCATACTTATAGATCGCAGAAGACAAAATCGACGGCACAGATGAAGGCTACAGCTGGTTGGGGCACACAAGCTAGAGATCCGACGGCACAGATGCAAGACAGCTTGGCGATAGCTAGAAGAGAGTGCGCGGGCTCAACATTTGAGCACGTGCGCACTCAAATTTGAATTTGAGTGCGCGTTCAAAATTAAAATGCCCGCCAAGAGGTTTCTCCAAGCATGTGTGAAAATTTTCCCGCCCTTTCCCAAAAATGCAAAAGATTCAAAAGGTATGGTTCAGGCTGCGAGCCAAACACGGGTGAGCTAGACCGCCCACTAGAAGAACCTGCTCTCTTCACTAGATGGACATCAGCTCGAGAGTGGGGGGGCAATTGATGAAGGGCATTTTGGTCCTCCCACACAAATAGCGACACGTGGACGTTATCGACAACACAATGCGAAGTCATTGGACCAGCTCGACAAGTCAACTAAGAGCACCTCGCACAGACCGACCTCGACCTCGACAAGGCAAGCTGGTAGTCTACTAAAGCCACGGCCGACCTAACCAGGGAGATAGCCGAGTTGAGGTTAGCTTGGGCAACCAGCGAGGCAAGCTTGCCTAACTGTTCGCGTGCCCCGCCCCCACGGGCGCCAATGTCGTGGCCATTGGAGCAGATCGACAAACCGTATGCCACAATCCATTTAAGCGAGCCCCAACCATCGCGGAAATCTCATAACTGATACCCTACATGCCTCATATTCCAGAAACAACACCGCTGGGAGCTCAAGAACGTTACCAGAGCTCGCTTGAACCCCTAAAAACTATAAAAGGAGTAAGAATTCACCTGGGGAGGTATGCGCATTGATACGCTCAAGCTCTCTCACACTCTCAAGAGATTTCCAAACCGTCTTTCTAACTTAAGCATCAGAGTGTTCCCCTCGGGTAAAACCTACCCAGACACTCTCACCCTTCTTTTCCTGCATCTCACTTTAGCTCCAACGACCAGGCATCAGCTCGGACCAGGCAGATTGACACACAGTCAGAGTCTAAGTCATAGTACACGAGGGAACGTCTAGATTGTACATCATCAGAACCCATTCAATGACACTAATATATAATGCGACCGAACAAAAACTAAATATTATTAGTATAAGAAGAAGACAAGTACTGGACCAGGGGGTGGGGGGGAGAGAGAGAGAAACGGCTAATAAGGATAGGCCTCAATTACAGATTGAACGGCAGCTATATGTAAAATCTTATATCGAGGGAACCCTGCAGCATTCAAAAGCTTCTTCCATTCTGCCTCACTCCTCTCTTTTCCTCCAGTGTAGACCATCATGTCCAAATCCAACCTTAATCTGGCCTTTGTTAAGGGATCCGTAGATTCCGGATCTAGTACTATGTCGACGATGATAACTTTTCCACCCTCTCTAGGCACTGATTCTTTGCATCGCTGTAGAATTTCAATGCATTGACGGTCACCCAAGTCATGGAGGATGCACTGAACCACAATACAAAAAAATATAAATTACAAAATAGTGAATGCTGAAAATTATAGAAAAGGGGAAGGAGGGTTTGGTTGGGATGAAGATTGGATTAGGATTAGGGTTGAAAAATGCCAATTCAACATAAAGTTGAGTTGGGTTAGGGTTGAAAACTTGACCAATTATAGCAACCCAAACCTGATGTATTACACTTTCGTGTGCATCATGTTTGATTGATTTATGCTGACTATAAAAGAAGAAATTGCTTACTCTTATAGTTTGTCTTCTTAAGGAACTAAGAAGTTGTGCTACATGTATGGTGAAGAAAAGCTCAAAATATCAAATTCTGATCAGTCAAGAACGATCTGAAAAGATTGAAACAAACTCAACTTATTTACCTTCAACAAGATGCCATCGGCACTAGGAATGTGTTTGAACATGTTGCCTGCAATCCGGTCGACCTCAGGGTAATCCGGGGAGTCGGCAATGACATGAGGTAGATCATAAATTGTACATTTTAGGTGGGGAAAGGTCTTGGCAATGTCTCTCATGGCAGTTCCAGTGCCTCCACCAACATCCACCAACGACATTATTCCTTGGAATAAATCCTTGCAGTCTTGAATCAAGGCTGATGTGAGGAGCCTGGTCGTATCACAAGCCATTGCTTCATTGAAGGGCTTTTTCTTCTCCGGATGATCAGCCATGCATTCGCATATGGTCTTCCCTAACGCCTTCTCAAAAGCTGTCCCCTCGCCGACCAAGCTATCCTTGAGACGGTACCAGGGTACCATGAAATCCTTGTCAGTGACCGCTAATATGGCTGACACCATGTTCCTGTCCCACCCATTTACAAGGAACTTACCCAGTGGAGCCAGCCCATATCGTTCTTCGCCATCAGGGGTTTCCTTGGTGAAGATCTTCATGTGCACCATGTAACGCATTAACCTGTGCAAGTGATCGGTGTTGACCGGTTTCACAGGAATTTGAGCCTCCAGTTCAGAGAGCGTCAAGGGTTCCCCCTGCTTATGGATTATGTCTGCAATTCCGAGCTGAATGGCACATCGGATGACTAAAATGTCGGCAAAGCCATAACCGAATTTCCTGATTTCAACGTCGGCTGCTTGAACTTCCTTCTGAATTTCCATTATCCTCTCTATGCCCCTCCTTAACTCAAAAGCCGGTGCCCTGAATAAGATAAATTACTCAACTTAATTAGAGCTCTATCTCTCTCTGTCTCTCACTCAGGTACAAATGCTAGGGCAAGTAGTCACGAGTCACGACACAGCCTTCCGTCTAAATATCTATTTAAATTCCTTTTGACCGCCCACGCGCTCATCTTGTTTTCAATGCTGAAGAGCAAGAACCACGTGGGCACTCACCATATTTGCTCGTATGTTTAGTTTCACAGTTAAATTGAATCAATAGGATGCACGTGCACTCCGAACTTGGTAACGTTCAACTTGGAAAAATGAAAGGGTTTCTGGCGAGGGAAACTTTTGGGGGATAATATCCATTTAGAGCATCAATAGAGGAGAATTAATTAGGATGGACAGCTTTTTAAAAATAATAGCGAAAAGGGGCACTACTCCCAGTTGTCTATTGTTGCTGCCTAGAATGGGCCGGGGGCAACAAGGTAAATTTACTTTTGAGTCGAGGGCTGATCGATGAGTCTAAGGTCTACTGTGGCCGAGGGCTGGTAGGTCGGACCTAAGGAAGAGAGAATGTCAAAGGCCCCAGGTGCTAACCCAAGGCAGAGACTCTGATGGTCAAGTTAGTATGGGTGAGATCAAAAGTGGACAAGGTCTGAGGTTGATACGCTCAGACGAGGCCACAAAGGAAGCAAGGTAGTTCTCAACTATGAAGAGTTTAGATGCTCACCTTGGGGGATCACCCCCTATTTATACTCGGGACCGCTTGGAGGTAGGTGGATGCAGATAGACAGGATGCGACCCAATCTCGAGGGCACAACCGTCGCAAGGCCTCCGCGTGTGGCTGCGCTATTGGCCCCGCATTGCGCACTGGCCTCTGCTCTGCGTGCATGCCCCCATTAGGTCCTCTCTGCGTGTCGTGCTCTGCTATGTGTGCCTGCATCGTTGGCTCGAGCTGTAAGCACCTACATCATTTGCCCCCCACTCTCGAGGCCGTGGTGGAGGTCTCTACTTCAGCCGAAGAGAGTGCATTGCCTTCTCTGGGACATGCTAATGGGCCTTCTTTGGTGAGGGCCTTGGCCTCGGCTCCGACGCTGAGGATGCACTTAGTGTTTAATTGCGGTGGCATTGACTTGGTCTTCGCTCTTTCTTCCAAGGAATGCTATGAAGGCTCTGTTGTGCGGAGGCCTCGCACTCAACTTCTACGAGTTCAAGCCTATGTTGGATGTGGGTCCGAGGTGTACTTTCCCCTACCCTATACACTGTTTTGGTCGTGATGAACCTGTGCGAGGCGTCGGCCTCGGCCGATGCTTGCTGAGGACAATACTTGGTCATAGGTGATTGTGTTCTGGTTGTGCGTAAGACAGATCTGGCTGCTAGCAGGTTGTGAGTCGTATGGGGGATGGACTCCCGCGCCGGGCGCAGGCCGGACACTTCACGGGTCCCCCAACTGACAGGTCAAGACCGTGCTCAAGATGGACTCTTGTGAAGGGATGGGAGATCCATCATATGGATGGCTGAACCATGCAGGGTGGCTAAGTGAAATTTCAAAAATTTCTTTCTCCCATCCGGGAATCATACTCCCTAATTTAGAAACCGCATTTTCAAGGTTCATTCTTGAAACAAACTAGACCAAATCTGAAACCAAAAAAGGGAGAGGAATATACCTGATACAGAATATTAGTAACTCCCAACGTAGGTGTTCACGCCCAAAGAGGTCACCAAAACCCGCCTCCACTGAAGAAGACACAGCTTATGTTGAGGTTGGATCAGCAAAGAGGTTCTTCAACAAATTCTTCAGCAAGAATCACATAGGGTGTGTGTGAGCACAACTTCAAATTTTTTCTTCTAGCAAGAAACAATATCAAGAACTATTCTTGATTAGATCCAAGAGTGGAGATCAAACTGGGTAGGGGTGGCAAGAGCTGAGGGAGAAAACTGCAGAATGCTAAATGTGTAAACTGAGGAGTGAGAGGATTTTAGAGGACCCATATGAGAAAAAGAAATTTGAAAAGATTAGTGAAGAAGAAAAGGAGCAAAAAGACAGTAAGTTGGGGGGGGGGGACGAAAAAGAAAAGGAAAATTTAGAAGAACCTATAGTGAACCCACCTGTAGTTCCCTTTCCAACCACACTCATAGTCGGGTTGTTGTGAAAGATGAAAGAGACTCGCAACAAGGAGATCAGGGAGTTATTCAAGCAAGTCCATATTAACATCCCTCTCCTCAATGTGATACAACATGTCCCAGCCTACGCCAAATTCTTGAAAGAGCTGTGTACTCAAAAGAGGGAGACACGATCGGCCCAACAAAAAGTGATGCTCTCGACAGATGTTAGTGTGGTTCTCCTAAACCAACTCCCCCAGAAAATGAAAGACCCTGGTGCTCCTCTAATAACTTAAGTCATCTCTGGAATCACTTTTGATCGGGCCCTATTGGATCTTGGGACCAAGACTCCTCGAGGTCTTATTGAGGACGTTATTGTCAAAGTAGAGGGTTGTTACTTTCCAGTGGATTTTATTGTCTTAGACATGACCCCAACATAGGAACAGAACCATAACCTGTTAATCTTAGGGCATCCGTTTCTAGCAACTGTCAATGCAAACATCAACTATAAATTGGGAGAAATGGACATTTCATTTGGGGAACAAAAAGTTCAATTAAATGTATTTAGTGCCACTAAGTATCCAAACTTAGGGGAAGATAAGTTCAAGGTAGATGTAGTGGATGACCTTGTAGATGCCCTGACTACCCTTTAGTTAGCCCAATCTAAGCCCTATCTGTGTAAAGAAGAAAGCGAGTCTAGAAGTGTAGATGTGAGAAGTGAGTGAATGCATCTGGTTGAAAACGTTAAAGATAGCGCTGGTTGGGAGGCAACCCAATGAAGTTTTATTTTAGTTGTCTTGTTAGAGTATGTCTTTTCTATTGAATAAGTTTTAGAATTCAGTTGGCAAATCCAGAACCCCTGTTGAATCCTTACCTCTTGATTGTTCCCTTTGGCCCAAGTCCCTTTTGCATCATTCTAGTCATGCCATTCAAGACAACGACACATAAGTTGGGAGGTGACGAAAGAGAGAAAATTTTGAAAAATTGAGAGAAAAAAATTAAAAAAATTGAGAAGCTAAGCCTTTAAATATGTATAATTAAAATTTCACTAAAAATTTAATTTTTTTTTTCAATTAAAAGAGATTCCCGAACAAAAAAAGTTAAGGAAACTAATAAAAGAATATTGAATTTTGTAGAGATTGGTAGCAAGTGACAGGAGTTAAATTAGTCTTGTTTCAATGTTGTCGAAACCGTTTAGAAATTGAAAATACCCCAAAGTTTGCCCCTGTAAAGATAAGAAGAGAAAGAGTGAGAAATCAGACAAAAAACTTCAAATTAATAGAGATAATGGACTACCCCAAACAGTGCTGAATTTTACAAACAACAAAAAAAAAGAGAGAGAATAAAAGGTCAATGGACACCCTAGACATAGTAAACGGGTCTCTTCACCTAAGTTAAGTGTCGAGATTCATTTCAAATGGGAAATGGAATGCGAAAGGCACTTACCTAACACTTAGTAACCGGGTCTCTTCACTTAAGTCAAGTGACAAGATTCACGTCAAATGGTGGAAGGTAGTAATAAAAATGTGTGTGCATATCAAGTTCAGGGGTAGAAATCCATTATCAGAAATGATAAGAAGAATACCCGCCTGATTTTAAAAGTCAATCTCAGCTTATCGAGACAGTCTGCAAATGGAAGGGTATATAAGATTTTTAAGCCAAGTTTTTGTAATGTTCAAAGCAAGGCGGTTTTACCCCTTAAACCCAATACTGATCTATACAAAGTTTGAGAATTCTAGAATTAGGATACTTGGCTAATTTTCTCAGCGATGATCTTGCAATGGAAATGATCTCTTTACTCAGTGTAATTTTAAGGTTGCATTGCTAAGGGACTAGCAATGGTTAAGTTGAGGGTGTGATAACTTTCTATTTTGATTCCTTAAGGGTATCATTTTAGGGGTAATTTAGACCTTAAACTAACTAATTTGTACCCTTTTCTGGTTAAATTCAATGTTGTGACCTCTGAGGGTCCCTGCGCAAATTTTGGGTAAAATCTGGGAAATTGATAGAGTGTTATGTAGATTTTGAGAAGCTGATGACAATTCCAACAGAGTGAGGGGGTGTTTCTGTGATAAAATGAGCAGAAGAGGGTGCCTCCTATCTACTAAACCCAAAAAGGCGCCCCTCCTACTTTATTAGCATACTCCCCTCTCCTTAGCAAACCCTAGGGTGCCTCCCCACTCATTCTTTTCACCTTTAACAAACCCTATCCGCCCCTAACTGCTAAATCTTCACCTTCTACTCCTCCCTAACTTCTAATCTCAACCATCCAAGCCTTAGCAACCTCTCATACCCTTAGATATTTACCTTGCATTCTCCACCCTCCATTCTAGGGTGCCACCTAACTCCTAATCCCCACCATTCAGCCTTTAGCCACTAGATCTCAGCCCTCTATTTATCTCTCTATCTCAGCCACTCACGCTAAGGCACCACCCACTCCTTTTAATCTCCACCTTTCAGCCCTAGGCGCCCAAATCTCCACCATTCAATCATAGGAGCATAAATCCCAGCCCTCCATACTTATAGATGCCCTCTCCTTTTCACTCTAGCCGTAGGATCCCTCTAGTTTAATCCTAACCCTCCATTCCTAAACCCTAGGGGTGCCCATTTTCTGCATAAACCTACTAGCCACCCCACTCTTTCTCTCTAATCCCAGTTTTGTCCACCCTTCTCTATAAAAAGGACCCCAAGGGCCCTGGAGAAGGGGTTGGTTAGCCCAGTTCACAAGGGCAAGGCTTCTTGAGGGGTTAAAGGGTTATAGGAAGGAGGACGCCCAATTCTTATCAGGCGGGGTTCCTGCAAGCAGTTCATCCAACCTACAACTGCCGCCACTGGAGTTGATCCACCATTTTTATTTTGTTTTATTTTCTTTATTTTTGTTATTCAGTTTTTCTAGCAATTTAATTTCTGTAATTTTTTATTTTGGTTTGATTTAATTTCTGTTTTTCTTTGTCTTTTGCAGATCTGAATTCGCCCGGCTCAAGGCTAAGGTGTCTTAAGGGGTTTGAGGGCTGAACGATGGAGGAACGGCTTGCAGTTTGTCTTCCCGGAAAGCTACCGCCATTGGATCTGGATTTCAGCATACTTTTATTTATTTATTTTCTTGTTAATTTCTGAATTTTATTTCTTGTCTTTTTCAATTCTGAATATTTAATTTCAGCTTTAATAAATTTTATTTTCGTATTTTCTGCAAATCCCAAATCTGTTTTCTTTTTCTTATTTGTTCGGAACAAAATAATAATTTTTAACCTTACTTCCCTAAGGATTTGACCCCTTCCTCACCACTAAACTACGTTCTTTATTTAGTTTTGAGGATTGGAAAAATATAAATTATTAAACTGGTGTTCTGGGTGTTTGATGACGCATCTCTGGCATACCACATTTTTGGCACCATTGCCGGAGAAGCAACGGATTGAAAATTTTTATTTCATTGTTTCAGATCCGTTTACATTATTTTTTATTTCGTTAGTTTTCTGGTCTTTGGAAATAAAACAATCATAATTCTTCTTTGTTTTTGCAGGACGTAGCAACCGAAGGCAGGGTGTCGGAACACTGCTGAACTGCGCACAAAAAAAAAATGAAAAATATTGGGTAGCGATTCAGGTGCAGTCATCCCTACTTATTTCTGATTTTTCTTTTTATTTTCGAATTTATCTTGGTAGCTTAGTGTTTTCAAATCTTTGTTTATTTATTTTTATTTTTACTTCTTAATGGATTCGACTATATTTTTTTTAGGATTATTTTTTTTCTTTTGTTTCGTCTTTAGATCTAATTAGTTATTTAATTGAGTAATTAATTATTAATTAGGAAATTATTCAAAATTTTGAATTTGAGTTTAAATTTCAAAATTTGAATTTGAATTTGAATTTGAATTTGAATTTAAATTTCAAATTTTGAATTTCAAAAAAAAAGAGTTAATATTTTAAAATTTTTTGCATTTGTATTCCAACATTTTGGGTTTGATATGTTCTAGAGCATGCATCATATAGGATTATTTAATTGCTGAAATCATCTTGTTAGTTGTTAATGTGTTAGGGTTTTTCATTTTTTTAATTGCACTCTTTATTGAAATAATTTGTTTTATTATTTTATTGCTGAATTTCATATTAGAGATAACTTTTCATGCATTATAATTAGTTGCATTTATTTTGTTTATTGTGTTTTTCCGTTAATCCATTTAAGGGCAATCCAATTTAAGTAAGATAAGGTGGGGATTTCATCACCTTTCCTTGGCCCAAAAACCACCACCCTTTCACGTGCGGTTCACCCTAAACCTTAATTTAAAATTTGGATAGCAACTTTGGGAGATAGTGCTTCTCCGGATCAGGTATATTCCTCCCATTTACCTTTTGGTACAGATCTGGTTTGCTTATGGTTCAAGTAGGATCCTTGAATAATATATTCTAAATTTAGGGAATATGATTCCCAGTTGGGAGAAGGTAGGAAATTTTTGAAATTCACCCACCCATTCCGCAACGTTTATGGCGTCCATTGGATGGATCCTACCATTCTTTCAATAAATTGGGCCCAGTTAAATTTGTTGTTTTTTTTTTCAGGAGTAAACATTGGGACACAAACATAGATTGATAAAAGACACAAAGAAAGATTTTATTAATTAAAAAATGAGTACATTGAGCTTTTAAGGCATAGAGAAAAACAAAGTTTAATATAAGTGTTCTATAGGTGGTAGCATGTCCATAAGCTTGAACTCAGAGTTGTACTGGCCATCATCAATGAGGCATTGGATAGCATACTTCAATTGCTAGCATTGATTAGTCTCATGTCCTGGTCCTTGATGGTAGGCACAATAAGCTTTCTGGATGAAATTCTTTGGACCTGTAAGAGGCTTCTAAGGCAATAAATGAAGGTATCTTGACCTTGATTGGCAAAAGATGGGAAGGTTGGCAAGGTAACGGACTAAACTTCTTCACTTCTTTCTTGGATGGTTACGGTGGTGGTGTAGGATTCGAAACAAAAACTAGTGGTGTTAAACTTGTGTGAGAGATTAGCCAATCAACTTTGAAGGTTAACAGGTTCACTTCTTTTCAAAGTTCCTTGATCTCTTATTGGATTTTGAATTGTTCTTTGGTAGGTGAGGTCATCTTTCCTACTGGAAGCATTGGACTTTAGATGGAATGCACATGCATGGAATGAATGTTAGTGAAGTTGTGCATAATATGTGTGCATGTAATACAGAGATGATGCAAGCAATGCCTAGACCATAAGGGTTAGTACCTAGAGGGTGTCTGGGTAGAAAGTTTAGGGTTTTTAGGAGAAGATGCTAAAAGGATTTTATTTAAGAATCCTAAGGTTTTATTTTTATTTGATTATTTGGGTCGCACCCAAGCACCATTTCCCAGGCTACCTGCGTACTCTTCGTGGGGGATCAGACCAGTCGTAGTTCTATATTTTAGTTATGTTTTAAGGGATATTGTCCAACATTGATGAGATCTTGTTGACTTTCAGAACAGTGCAAATATTTGTAGAGTACCCTAGTCCGTGGTGATAAGAGCAATATTCTCCCATCTTGAAACTCTTTGGTAGGGGGTTGAGAATTGGTTTAGGTGACAAAGGTGTGAGATATCCATTCTCGATCAATTGAGGAAGTAATTAAGACTGCGGAGGGAGGGAAGCAAATCGTGTCTTTACTCTTCTTTTGAAGGGATCAGTTAAAGTTTCACGTTTTTGTGTTGAAGAGGAAGGTTGATGTACAGTAGCAACTGTAGTAGGTTCTTTGATCTCAACTAATGGATTCATGGGTGCTAGGTAGGTTTTCTCGTCCTTAACTCCCCATTCGATGTGTGCACTAGCCTTTTGCAATTGATGAAAGTCTTGGACAGCTTGTCCTATGTCTTCCTAAGGTGTTCTAGATCATCCAAACTCTTGATAAAATGTTCACCAACTTGATCCATGTCTTCCGAGTGTCTAGGTTAAGCTAGGTATACCAATAAAAAATGGCTCCTTTTAGGCTATTAGAAAATAAGTGGGCTAACAATCTTTCATCAGATCATACAATAAAGAAGGATGTGAGCTCTGGGACAACTAGATCCATCGTATGTTATCTTTGTAACATACCAAAGTTAATAAAGAGAATGTGTTTTGTATGTTATCTTTGTAATAAAGAAAACCCTTGTTTTCAATTGGGGCTTGAAATCAGGACAACCACAACGAAGAAGAATTTTGGAGGGATTGGTGGTCTAGAGAGAATTCTTTAAAGGAGAGATTTCTAGTTCTATTTGATAGGGGTGTTCACATTAAATGTCAAACTGACCAAACTGGCCCTACCCAATCCAAGTTGGTCGGTTTTTTAAAACCATTGGTCGGTTTCAGTTTGTATGAAAAAATAAACCGATAATTCAGTTCGGTTTTGGTTTTCATACATGAAAATCAAAACCAAACCAAACCGAACCAATCCTATATGTTTAACTGTTTAAATAATTATTAATTAGTCCCTACCCTATATGTTAAAGGTTGATATATTTTATTTGTGTTTGTTTGAACTTTGAAAAAAAATTGGTTATTTATGATAAAAACTAAAAACGTAAAACCAATACAAATATAATACAATGGTATAAAATTTAATTCAGTTTTGTATAAATTTAAATATATATTGACAAAAAAAAATCAATTTTGCATAAAAAACTAATTGATTTAAATATATATTTTGATTTTGCATAAAAACTAAAAAGAAATAAACTTAAATATAAATAGATGTTTTAGTTTAAAATATATATATATAAAAACCGACTAAACCGATAAACCAACCCTTCATGTTTGGGTCGGTTTTGCTTCAGGGTTGGTCGGTGCCAGTTTAGTCAATAAGTAAACTGACTAAGTTGAATCGGTTGAAGAAGATGACTCAAATCGACCCAACCCGACTCGTAAACACCCCTACTATTTGAGATGACTCAAAATAAAGATTGCTTGGTGGCAGAGGTTTAATTTTTATGATAGGTCTGTAAGTGACCCACTTTCAGAAGAAACCTGAACCACTAGGAAATAGCTCAATGGATGGATTTGATGCAAGCACTCAGTCCCATCAGACAGACCTCTCTAGGTCACATAGAAGAAAGTAGTTGGGAGAAAGCTCGGGGGGTTTTCTCTATTAATTCCTTTTATAAAATCCTAAGCAGTAAGGGTGAAAAGAGATTCCCAAATTAGAGAGTTTGGAAAATAGTTTTGCTTCTTAAGGTAGGGGTTAGGACAACCACTCTTGTAAAATGCCAGACAACAAATTTGCTTGTAAAAAGGGGACTGGTAGTGGTGGAGCCAAGCGTCGTATATAGCTAGCTTGTGTAGGAAAGTCTTGTGGGAAGTAATTCCGACGGATATGATGTAGTCTCTATGGATGGAGAGAAATAGGAGAATTTTTAAAAATAATCACAATACAATAGATACGATTTTAAAAGGCTTATGGTGTTGAACCTATTCATGGCTTGTAATTCACAGACAACTAAAGGGTTACCTTTTAACTTTAATTTTTTTTTATTCCATGAATCTTTTTGTATCTAGATCTGTAGCGTAATTAACTTAATTCTCAGGTTATTCTCCTATTTCAAATTCCTTTTGAGCAGGGCCTTATATATTTTGTTTATGCCTTATTTTAATGCATTACCTTTATCTAAAAAAAGGCATGTTTATTAGCTAGAGAAATTAACTCATGTAATTCAATAGCTCTAAAAGTCACTAGATTATTAGTTTCCTATGTTATTTGTTCAAGATTGGATTTGTAATCACACTTTACAATCTCCAATGAACCCATTTTTGGTAACTGTTAGGTTTTTGAAATTATCTTTGCTTTACATATGGTTTGGCATTTAGCATGCCTAGTTTCAATGCTTCTTATAGGGTTGCATTATATATTGTGCAGAATTAAATGAAAAACGTAAGATATTTTTGTTGCAAAGTAATATCATATAAAAGAAACAATTCACATGCCATTATTTTTAACTTGAAGGCATAATCAAAGACAAGCAAACAAATTAAAATTCTGAATTTTATTTTCAAATTTTCATGAAATGACTTCACTGTATGTAAAATCTTCTACCAAATTGTTTATTGATGATTGCCTGAAATCTTCTATAAATAACCAGTTAATGGTTAACGAAGAGAAGTTATGTACTTACCTTTTTAGTAAAAAAAATGTCTGCATTGAGGGTTGAGACAATGATAACAACAAAGGAGAAGCCGAACCAATTGTTGTAGTTAGCAAGAGTGAGAGAGGAGATATAAATGATTGGGAACCAGTAAACACCCCAATCAACACTTTATATTTCGCTTAGGGTTTTAATAGGGTTCTGTATGAAGAACGAAGACTACAGTAGGGTTTGTTTTTGAGTTTGGAGGGAGATGACTAGGGTTTCTCAGGGTTTTGGTAGATTTCTTAGGAAAGAATATGAATAAAGGTTTCAAGAGATTCTGTGGAAGAGAAGACAGAAAGATGAACTTGGTTTCAAATGAAAGAACGAAGTCAAGAATAGGGTTTATTGATAGCTATAAATATATAACACTAGCAAGTGCACTAGTTATCAAGTAGTATAAAATATCGTTCCCACGGGGATTTAACAAAATAAGTATTAGAACCACAGTCTCCCCTAATTATCTGGACAATCAAAATTCAGATTTGAGCAAGAACTACTGAAATTAAAAACTAGAAAAAGAAAATAGAAACAAAGGTGATCACTAATCGAATCTGCAATGGATGGTATCGCTAGGGCTTTAGGTCAACCTAACCAATGCAATGAATATTAATGGGTTCGATTTGTTAGACAGTTTATGTATGCCCTTAGCTTCAATCTGATTTGATGTACTTTTGTTATTTAGTGGAAATAAATAAAGTGCATGTTTGATTCATGTTGTTTGGTTTAATTCTGTGTAAAACCCTAAAACTGGACATTTATAGAGATTCCGGTTAGTTTTAAATGTTCACAGCCATTGGATAAGTCTGGGGAGATTTATCCTGCCAAGGTTGATGCTGGTGTGCCACCAAGTGTTGGGATGGCCTGTCTCAGCCATCAGGGTAAGACCCGAAGCACATGCAGTATGGGATTACTTGAATCCTTGAACCGGACCAGATTTCCAGTCTTGCCCTGGACCTTGGAGATAGATGGGCAAAACTGGAAAGTTACACCTGACCCCTAGACTCGATTATGACACTTCACTACGTGCTGGATCAGGCTGCCTTTGATATGCCAATCAGTGAGTCCTTAGCGGGGATCAAAACCTGGGTATGTTGGGGCAGTTTCAGAATTCATCTGAGTGGGTGGTCATAGTGACAGAATCAGCCACTTTGTCGGACAAAGGGTAATGATCGGGAATGCACTCTCTCTGATGGAAACCAAACTGCCGGCAGTTGATTTCAATCGTTGGAATTTTGTTTTGCAAAATTAATATACTTATATTATATGTACGGTTTCAAAAATGTTTGCAAATGGTTTTAATTCCCGGGATCCATGTGAGAGGGAGGTGCGGCGCTGTTCCTTGTAGCCGAGGGAGAGGTCCTCTCTTGTCGGGCAGTGCTTGATCATTAAGGGCTGAGAGGTTAAGTGTAAGACCATTTAGGATAATACCTGATGGGCTAATCTTGCACCTGCCCATAGTCCCTGGGTTTTTATAAGATGGCTTGGCCCAGGGACCACTTAATGTAAGTGTTGGGCCCATAGAGTCCATATGATGGACTCAAGGGGTTCATTGAGTTTTTCAGTGAATTCGGCTGGGCCTTGTATTAAAGGCTGGGCCGAACCCATGTGGCTGGTGTGTAGATCAATGCTTGGGTCCCACGCCATATAAAGAAGCCCAACTGGGCAGCAGATTGGAATGTAATTAGACACTGAACACTTAATGGGCCAAAAAGCCCATTTCGAGGTGGGCTGATATGATCACCCATCCATGGGGCGAATTTGAGATTGAAGTTAGTAAAAGGATTGGGCCTTTAGCCTTATCCACTCTTAGAGACCAAATTCAAGTCAGATTTGAATCTGGTAACCTCCTGATAAGATCAGGAGTAAGCTAACTCTATCTGCACAAAGGATTAAGATTATCCCCTATCCAAATACTGATTTGGATTGGGATAACTCCTGATTTAGGAGGTTTCTTAATCAAGAAGAAATGAGGAGAAAAACAAGAGAATTCGAACCAAGGAAAATCGCAAGAAAGGTTCCTGCGAATAGAGATCAGATTTCATACTCTCCAGAAAAGGAGAAAAAGCAGTTCAGCTTTTTCGGTTTTGGTTCTCTCCTCCTGCCGCCGCCATCTGCCATTGCAAGATTGGATCTTTGCAGAAAAGAAAGTCAAGAAATCTGTTCTTGACATCAGTCTTGCAAGAAAGACTGAAAAGGTTACAGTGTTTAGTTCTTCCAGAGGATTCTTGTGAAGGATCTAGTGTGTAGGACGCACCCTGCTGGTTCTGTTCCATCCACAGCTGTGTCATCTTCAGCAGGAACAGATCTTGGAGCATTCTTTGGGTGTGAACACCAACTTTGGGAGATACTGCTTCTCCGGATCAGGTATATTCCTCCCATTTACCTTTTGGTACAGATCTGGTTCTCTTATGATTCAAGTAGGATCCTTGAATATTGTATTCTAAATTTAGGGAATATGATTCCTAGTGGGAGAAGGTAGGAAATTTTTTGAAATTCGCCCACCCATTCCGCAACCTTTATGGCGTCCATTAGATGGATCCTACCATTCTTTCAGTTGTATCAGAGCCATAGGTTCGAATCTTGAACCAAAAAGAAAATCAGATCTGACCCTGCGCAGATGGATAGGTGTTCTTTCAAGATTTGCGCAGACTGTTTTCTTTATTTCAAGAAACTGTTTCTTGTTAAGGGCGATTGATCTGAAATTAATTTTATTAAATCCAAAATTTATTTACAATTGTTCTTTATTTATTTTGATTTAATGGACTGTTCGAACCTGGAGATCGCAGTGCAGATTTGGCGCAGATGGTCTGCGCACCCTTTTTTTCTTTTCTATTTATTTCATTTAATTCGGTCTGTAAATAATTTTTTTTTATTTTTAGACTGAATGTATAGGATTTGATCAAGAATGTAATAAATTAATAGAAATAGGATTTCTGTTTTTTTTTTTTCTTGATTAAAGAAGAAGGAAGAAGATGGCGGCGTTGGAGATTTGCAGTTGGAGAAATCGCTTTCTGCGATTTGCAGTTTGTGAAACTGCAACCCTTGTGATTAACCTCTGTTTTGCAGGTGGTGCGAACAGTCCATAGATTGTTTTGTATTTGTTTGAAATCAAAACTATTAATTTCAGATCTTTCAATAATTAATTCTTGAATTGAAAATCAATTTTGGACCATTTCAGACTAGATTGGACCAAAACTGTTTGGACCGAATCTGGGGTTCGATAGGGACTGTTTTTCAGTCCATATTTCTCACATTTATTGTTCCAAATCTGATGTTCAATAACAGGGATTAATTCGGCTCACCTGTAAAGCCCAGTTTTAAAGGGTTAAAACTGCAAAAGCCCATTATTGTGAGATGAGCTGTATGGGCCGAACTGCTATCTGCAATTCAGCCCATACACCTAGTAGACATTAATTGTTGATGACTTGGATTTTAAATGGGCTGTTCAATGGGCTTTACAGCAGTTAATTGATTGGATCAATTCCTCCTTTACATTTGATGTTTGGATGTATGATGTGCTGCGACCATGGGCCATAAGTGCTTGGCCCATGAAGACTCATTAGTGGCTCTTGCGCACACCATGGCTGAATGCACATCATTGCCATGGTGTCCCTCAAGGTCATTGGATGACCCCTCCTTGCTTGGTGGGCCCCACAACCCTGGAAAGGGATGCGTACGGAACCCCTAGCCGATTAAGGCCCACCAGAAATCTGACTTTATGAAAGTTAGTTGGAGCCACTCTGGTTTGACCTAAATTAAAACTAGAGCGTAATTTTGTTCCCTCCGGCAAATATGAATGCATGTGATAGGGAGATCCATTTGATGGACTCTCTAAAGGCCTTCCGTCATTAGCACAATGATAGGTCCTTCAGTAATGAGGAAACGCACCATAAAATTGGGCTATCCATTTGCTGTTGGATCTGTTAGAGTGTTTCATAAGATGATAGGGGCGTCATAGACCGATGTGGGAGAGGCTTCACCAGAAAATGGGAACTCTCTCACGGTACCTTGGCGTAACCTGAATATGATGGGTGTGCACTCACTGGACAGAAAGGTTTACCTGAAAACGGCTCTGAACCTTGTCTGACAGAGGCCAAAGGGAAACTCATTTGATGAGTGGATATGATCCGTCACAGAAAGGTGGTGGGGTTATGCAGCTGAAACAGTTGGCTTCACGCACCCCATGTGATTTCCCACATTTCCAGAGACATTTCGTCGTCTTCGTCGCTGAGAAAGGAGGGAAATCTCAGAGATGAACAAATGGGAATGGAACATAGATTAAAAGCCATATCTATGTAGGTAACATGAATCAAACTAAGGTTGTGGACTAATGTTTTTGTTGTTTTATCAGAAAATGGCAAACAGTCAATTTGCAAAGCTTCTAGACGATAACAAGCTTAAGGACCCAAACTATGCCGACTGGTACAAAAATCTTATGCTGGTCCTAACTTTCGAAAAGTTAGACAAGGTGGTGAAAAATCCTGCCCCGGAACGTCCGGGTGATAGGGCTTCTGAGGCCCGTAGGAGGGACTACCAAGATTGGGAGGATAAGAACTCCCTAGCCCGCTGCTTTGTCATTGCCTCATAGACAACTCAATACAGAGGCAGTTCGATCAGATCGAACTAGCCAAGGACATATTGGATAGTCTAAGGACAATGTATGAAGAGCAGAACCGTTCTACTCGACAGAAGGTCCTAAAATTGTTCATGACCGCGCAGATGACCAAAGGGCAAAAAGTTCATGACCATTGTCTTCGGATGATGGGATACATTAACAAACTTGAAGCTCTTGGATCCGGGCTAGATCTTAGCACGCAAGTGGATGCCATCCTAAATTCTTTGCCCTCTTCCTTCAATGCGTTCACTATGAACTACAATATGAATAAGCTGAATGTCAGCGTCCAGGAACTCAGCAATATGTTGCAGAGGGCTGAGGATTTACTCAAGAAGGATGTGCCTGTAGTTATGCTTGCTGAAGCTAACAAATCGGCCAAGAGAAAGAGAAAGGCGAAGAAGCCCCAGAAGAAGACTACCAAACCTAAGAAGCAGAAGAAGAACAAGGCATCTGATGTCTGTCACTTCTGCAAGCAGATCGGCCACTGGAAGAGGAATTGTCCTGCCTACCTGGAATCTAAGAAAGGTAACATCGAAACTTGCGTCATAGAAACTAACATGTTAGTTACTTCTGTGTCCTGGTGTGTTGACTCCGGGGCTTCAACTCATGCGTGTAACTCACTGCAGGGGTTCAAAGTTAGCAGAAGGTTGAGTGAAGGTGAAGTGACATTATTCTTGGGAACGACTGCAAGTGTTGCAGCTGCGGCAATAGGAACCGTAGAATTAGTTTTTAAAGAAGGAATACTTGTGCTTAAAAATTGTCTTTATGTACAGAACTTGAGAAGAAATTTAATTTCTGTTTCAAAACTGTGTGCTAATGGATATACTGTTCATTTTAGTAATATGATTACTGTTAAACGGAATAATAAATTCATCGCATGCGGGGAACTAGAGAACGGACTCTATGTTCTACATCCTTCTCTGGAAACTAACTTAACCGAAACTACGTCGGTAGAAAATCCCAAGAAAAGGAATCGTGATACAGTAAGTCCCACGTGCCTCAGGCATTACCGACTTGGCCATATCGGTATTGACCGAATCACAAGGCTGGTAAAGGATGGTCCTTTGGATTTTCTAACCGTAGAAAATCTTCCCACTTGTGAACCTTGCCTTCAAGGTAAAATGTCTAAGCGGCCATTTGACGGTAAGCCTGAAAGATCTGAAGGCACACTTGACCTGATACAAACTGATGTATGTGGTCCCCTGAGTGTTAGGACACGGAATCAACACGTGTACTTCATCACTTTCACAGATGATTTTTCACGATATGGTTACGTGTACCTAATGAGACATAAGTCTGAATCATTTGAAAAGTTCAAAGAGTTCAGACAGGAAGTCGAGAAACAGTTAGGGAGAGAAATTAAGGCCCTTCGATCAGATCGAGGTGGCGAGTATCTCTCTGACGAATTCGGGGACTACTTAAAAGCCAGTGGGATAGTGTCACAACTAGCTCCTCCAGCTACACCTCAACTCAACGGTGTTTCAGAGAGGAGGAATAGGACCTTGTTGGACATGGTCCGGTCGCTTCTCGTACACTCACAATTACCCACATCCTTTTGGGGATACGCATTAGAGACTGCTATCTACGTGCTGAACCGGGTTCCAACCAAATCAGTTCCGAAAACTCTATATGAACTTTGGACCGGAAGGAAGCCAAGTGTGAGACACGTGAAGATTTGGGGTTGTCCTGCACACGTTAAAAGAACAAGTGCGGACAAGTTGGAATCTAAAACCAGTCGTTGCTTGTTTATAGGCTACCCAAAGGATTCGGTGGGTTATCTATTCTATGACCCAAGTGAGCAGAAAGTGTTCTGCAGTCGAAACGCCAGATTCTTAGAATCCGATTACATCCTGGACACTCATCGTCAGGAAATAGTTCTTGATGAGGAGAGCTCAGGAGCAGTGGGAGATGTCCCACAAAATCCAGGTAATGACCAACCTAGAAGAACCACCTGGGTATCCAGACCACCAGTCCGATATGGCTATGACCAGGACAGTTACCTGGTGGAAGCCTTGACTAGTGAATAGGATCCCGTGACTTACGCGGAAGCTATGTTAGACATAGACTCCCAGAAGTGGGTGGAGGCCATGAGAGCTGAGATGGACTCAATGGAGACCAACGGAGTCTGGACTCTAGTGGATCCGCCCCCCGGGGTAAAAGCAATTGGTTGCAAATGGATCTACAAGAGGAAGAAGGGCCCCGATGGCAGGATTGAGACCTTTAAAGCACGATTGGTGGCGAAAGGGTATACTCAGAAAGAAGGCATCGACTATGAGGAAACCTTTTCGCCCGTGGCCATGCTTAAATCCATTAGGATCCTGCTAGCTGTAGCAGCGTACCATGACTACGAGATTTGGCAAATGGATGTCAAAACAGCGTTCCTGAATGGAGATCTTAGTGAAGATATCTACATGTAGCAGCCGCAAGGCTTCATTGCTGCTGGTCAGGAACACATGGTATGTAAACTTAATAGATCCATATATGGACTTAAGTAGGCTTCTAGGAGTTGGAACACCCGTTTTGATTCTGCAGTCAAAATGTTTGACTTTGAGCAGAATCCGGATGAGCCCTGTGTTTACAGGAAATCCAGTGGGGATAAGATCACCGTTTTGGTCTTGTACGTGGGCGATATCCTACTCATTGGGAATGATGTAGGAATGTTGAATTCGGTCAAGGTATGGCTTTCACAGCAGTTCTCCATGAAAGATCTTGGAGAAGCTTCGTATATACTGGGTCTTCGACTCTATAGAGATAGATCGAAGTGGATAATTGGATTATCCCAGGCTGCTTATATTGACAAAATTGTCAAAAGATACAGCATGGAAAGTTCCAAGAAAGGAAACGTTCCTTTCAGGCACGGAGTCACTCTCTCCAAGAAGATGTCTCCCAAGACTTCTGAGGAGATTGAGAGCATGAGAAACGTTCCCTATGCCTCAGCCGTAGGGAGCATCATGTATGCCATGCTGTGCACTCGCCCGGACATAGCTCAGGCGGTGAGTGTCGTAAGCAGATTCCAGGCAAACCCAGGGCAGGAGCATTGGACTGCTGTGAAGAACATACTCAAATAACTTCGAAGGACAAAAGAGTTTTGTCTAGTATTCGATGGTAGTTCACTACAAGTTCTAGGGTATACTGATGCCGATTTCCAGTCGGATCCGGATGACAGAAAGTCTACATCTGGGTATGTTTTCACGATAGGATCGTGTGCTGTTTGCTGGAAAAGCAGCAAACAGGGGTCCACTGCAGACTCCACAACCGAGGCCGAGTACATTGCCGCAAGTGAAGCTGCCAAGGAAGCCGTGTGGATGAAGAAGTTCATACACGAATTGGGAGCGATTCCATCCAGCACATCACCCATCCCGTTATTGTGTGACAACAATGGAGCGATCGCCCAGGCTCAAGAGCCTCGGGCTCACTCGAAGTCAAAGCACATCGAGAGAAAGTACCATGTACTATGGGAGATCGTTGGTAGAGGGGACAGCCTAATTCAGAAGGTAGCATCAGCGGATAATGTGGCAGACCCATTGACTAAGCCACTGACACAGAAGGTGTTTGAGAAATACGTGGAAAGTATGGGACTCCGGCTTGTACCAGATTGGACATAAGTGCAAGTGGGAGCTGTTAGACAGTTTATGTATGCCCTTAGCTTCAATCTGATTTGATGTACTTTTGTTATTTAGTGGAAATAAATAAAGTGCATGTTTGATTCATGTTGTTTGGTTTAATTATGTGTAAAACCCTAAAACTGGACATTTATAGAGATTCCTGTTAGTTTTAAATGTTCACAGCCGTTGGATAAGTCTGGGGAGATTTATCCTGCCAAGGCTAATGCTGGTGTGCCACCAAGTGTTGGGATGGCCTGTCTCAGCCGTCAGGGTAAGACCTGAAGCACATGCAGTATGGGATTACTTGAATCCTTGAACCGGACCAGATTTCTAGTCTTGCCCTGGACCTTGGAGATAGATGGGCAAAACTGGAAAGTTACACCTGACCCTTAGACTCGATTATGACACTTCACTAGGTGCTGGATCAGGCTGCCTTTGATATGCCAATCAGTGAGATCCTTAGCGGGGATCAAAACCTGGGTATGTTGGGGCAGTTTCAGAATTCATCTGAGTGGGTGGTCATACTGACAGAATCAGCCACTTTGTCGAACAAAGGGTAATGATCGGGAATGCACTCTCTCTGATGGAAACCAAACTGCCAGCAGTTGATTTCAATCGTTGGAATTTTGTTTTGCAAAATTAATATACTTATATTATATGTACAGTTTCAAAATGTTCGCAAATGGTTTTAATTCCCGGGATCCATGTGAGAGGAGAGTGCGACACTGTTCCTTGCAGCCGAGGGAGAGGTCATCTCTTGTCGGGCAGTGCTTGATCATTAAGGGCTGAGAGGTTAAGTGTAAGACCATTTAGGATAATACCTGATGGGCTAATCTTGCACCTGCCCACAGTCCCTGGGTTTTTATAAGATGGCTTGGCCCAGGGACCACTTAATGTAAGTGTTGGGCCCATAGGGTCCATATGATGGACTCAAGGGGTTCATTGAGTTTTTCAGTGAATTTGGCTGGGCCTTGTATTAAAGGCTGGGCCGAACCCATGTGGCTGGTTTGTAGATCAATGCTTGGGTCCCACGCCATACAAAGAAGCCCAACTGGGCAGCAGATTGGAATGTAATTAGACACTGAACACTTAATGGGCCAAAAAGCCAATTTCGAGGTGGGCTGATATGATCACCCATCCATGGGGCGAATTTGAGATTGAAGTTAGTAAAAGGATTGGGCCTTTAGCCTTATCCACTCTTAGAGACCAAATTCAAGTCAGATTTGAATCTGATAACCTCCTGATAAGATCAGGAGTAAGCTAACTCTATCTGTACAAAGGATTAAGATTATCCCCTTTCCAAATACTGATTTGGATTGGGATAATTCCTGATTTAGGAGGTTTCTTAATCAAGAAGAAAGGAGGAGAAAAACAAGAGAATTCAAACCAAGGAAAATCGCAAGAAAGGTTCCTGCGAATAGAGATCAGATTTCATACTCTCCAGAAAAGGAGAAAAAGCAGTTCAGCTTTTTCGGTTTTGGTTCTCTCCTCCTGCCGCCGCCATCTGCCATTGCAAGATTGGATCTTTGCAGAAAAGAAAGTCAAGAAATCTGTTCTTGACATCAGTCTTGCAAGAAAGACTGAAAAGGTTACAGTGTTTAGTTCTTCCAGAGGATTCTTGTGAAGGATCCAGTGTGTAGGACGCACCCTACTGGTTCTGTTCCATCCACAGCTGTGTCATCTTCAGCAGGAACAGATCTTGGAGCATTCTTTGGGCGTGAACACCAACTTTGGGAGATACTGCTTCTCCGGATCAGGTATATTCCTCTCATTTACCTTTTGGTACAGATCTGGTTCTCTTATGGTTCAAGTAGGATCCTTTAATATTGTATTCTAAATTTAGGGAATATGATTCCTAGTGGGAGAAGGTAGGAAATTTTTTGAAATTCGTCCACCCATTCCGCAACCTTTATGGCGTCCATTAGATGGATCCTACCATTCTTTCACGATTAACCAAGATTATTTGTCATTCCCATAAGCTGAGGTCTTTCCAATTTTATTTAATATTTTCTCTCGAGATATACTAAACCTACGCCCATCAGGTAGCCTATCGATCTCTCAATTAAAACTCTCAAGATGGGAGTGCATTAAGTCCAAGAAAACCATGAGATTCAGATGAATCATGTATATATATCTCTATATACCATTCAATTCACACTTTGAACTATTCAGTCAAATTATGTGAATTCCTCTCTCGATTCATTCACATAAATCAAATCAATTAAGAGGTGGCCAAGCTCTTAATTGCATTAAGCACAATAATTCATAGACTATATGGAAATCACAATCTTGGAAAAATAAAAAAGATAAAAATATATTCATTAACATGGTTAGGCTTTCCATATCCCTAGCAAGAAACAAACCAGTTCATGATGGAAGAATTAAAGCAAACAAAGGGGAAGAAAGAATTCTTGAATTCGCCCATGGTGCTGAGATCTCTTCTTCTTGCCGCCACCTTCTTCTTGAGGTTTCTTGAATTCTTGATCTCCTTCCCCAAGTTTCTTGATTTGTTTTCTCCTTTCTTGATAGATAGCTCAATGCAATTCGTGATCCCCTCCAGAGATTGAGTGATTCCTAAAGCTGGTCCGCCCCCTCCTTTATATAGCTTAAAGGGGAGGGGGTGGTCTCCTACTTCCTCTTGAAGTTGATCTTTACAAGAATAGAAAGTCCTATCCTAATTCTAATATTATCTTTTTATCTAATGAACTCAATCCCTTTATCTTTCTAAGATTACATCAAGAATTTAGATCTGGAAGGACTCTTCTCAATTTCTTGTTCTTGGATTCGTATTAGACCTCCTCTGCGAATTAGGCTTCAGCCAGGCTTTTCTGCAAGTTGAGCTTCAGTTGCGGATTGGGCCTTCCTACGATTTTGCCCCGATTTTGGGCCCGGATTTGACTTCGATTTAGGCCGAATCTGCGAAAGTCCAAAACATGAACGTTGTGTATTTTTCTCTTATCTTTCCAGAGAACCTTGAATCAGCCCATTCAGAGTTCAGATACGCGAGTTACGCCACGATTACGGAACGATGTCGAAACTGTGAAAAATTATCCGATTTGTCTTTCTTTGCTCCTGATGCTTTCTTTCATGCCCTGAACAGAAATATGAGTCCAATTAAGTGCTAATTCAGTATAAAAGACAGAATAATTGGGGATAAAATTATGATAAATTCTACTCTCATCATTTATTTTCGATTTTGGAGGGAGATGACCAAGGTTTCATATGGTTTTAGTTGATTTTCTAAGAAGATGGGGTTTCAAAAGTTTGAGGCAATTATGAACAAGAGAAGGCAGAAAGATTTCTTTGGGTTTTCAATTCATTTGAGAGAAAAAAGAGATTGTTATAAATAGGGTCAGTTTTGTCATAAAAAATACATTCAAGGCATATCCAATACGATGTATGCACCTCATATTTTACTGCCCCTTTGTGATATTACCTTGTAAAAGATTCCTTGCCTTTGATATTTTACAAAACAACTACTTTTTATTGCTAATAAAGGTCAAAAGTTACCTCTTTATTCTAGAATTCCAAAATGAAATAGAATACACATTGAATGCTGAGATTACTCATTGAATTTTTGGTAGTAGATCCATAATCGAAAAAGTGTTTGTGATTGTTCCAAAAGAAATGAAACAAAAAATACGATTGAAATATAACAATTATCGTATGAGGTCTACCCAATGCTAAATGCAGAGGCGATAATAGATCGATAATAGTAGGGACCCCTGCGATGCACGGGATTTGTGAAGTGAAAGTTAAACAATGGAAACACATAAGAGTATATAATTTTTTTATATTTTAACTTTTTTAAACTAATAATTAAAAATTATTTATATTTTATATACTAGTTTTAATAATTTTTTACAATACAAAAATAATTAATTAATTTCAGCTTGGGTTATGAATCAAACTGATGAAACCAACCAACTTGACCTGATCTAGTCAGTATTCTAGTATTTCTACTCGGCTTTGTTTCAACAATTTCCTAACCCAACCAAGGTGGATAAGTTTCGCTTTGGCTATTTGTAAATCAACCAAAATCAAATGACTTTACCATAGATATATACTAATATTTCTTAGTTTAAAATATTTTATATCATAAATTTAATTATTAAATTTATTTTTTACTAATGTCACTATAATTTTTTAAATTTAATTTTAATTTTTTAAGTTTAAATATTTTGAACCAATTGACCAAACTAAAAATTAACCCAAACTGATACAACCCGAATTGGTCGGTTTTTACTACTGGTCAGTCTGTTTCGGGTGACCAACTCCCTAACCTGACCAAGTCAAATTGGTCAGCCAAACAACCTATAAGCGAGCTGAACCAATTGAAGGGATGAGAGATCCATCATATGGATGGCCGAACCCTGCAGGAAGGTAGGGTGAAATTTCAAAAATTTTTCTCTCTCCCACCTGGGAATCACATTCCCTGTTTTAGAAAATCTGCATTTTCAAGGATCAACCTTGAACCAAGAATCAAACCAGATCTGAAACCAAAAGGTAGGAGAGGGATATACCTGATACGAAGAAACATTATCCTCCAATGAAGGTGTTCACGCCCAAAGAAGTCTCCAAAGACTGTTCCCACTGAAGATGACACAGTGCAGGGTGGAGTAGAATCAGTAGTGTTCTTCCCAAGAACCAAATCCTTCAACAAGAATTCGATGGAGGCTGAGAGTATGACTTCAGATCAGCCTTTCTCCAAAGACTGATATCAAGAACTATTCTTGATCGCTCCTACAAAACTGGAGATCAAACTGGCAGTAGGCAGAAGCTAGAGGACAACGTAGGGAGAAGATGGCGTAGTCACATTGTTGCTGTCTTCTCTCTGTGTGATTTGAGATCTGATCTCTGGATTTTGGGATGATGTTGGGGTGAACTGAATGGTTTGCCCCTCCTCCTTTTATAGACTTAAAGAGATCAGATCCTAATCCTATTAGGAGTTTCTTCATTCAAATCCTTATTTGAATATGGACTCTCTTCAAGTGATAAGGATAAATCCTTATCTTATCTATAGATTAGATCAGCTCTCTCCTAATCTCATTAGGAGGTTTTCTAGATCCAAATTCAGATCTGGACTCTCTGAGTGGATAGGGATAACTCCCTATCCTATCTGCTGATCCAATCCCAGATCCGCTCCCCTCTTTAATTAGTCTAACTAAACCAGTTCGAAATGGGCTTTAGGCTTAATAAGTCTTATGTGCTCAGTGGCCTTCTAAACTGCTGCCCAGTTGGGCTTCTTTGTATGGTGTGGGACCCAAACATTGACCAAAACATCAGCCACATGGGTTCATTCCAGCCTCTGTTACAAGGCTTGGCCGAATACACTGTTATGGACAGTGAACCCCTTGAGTCCATCACATGGGCTCTTAATGGGCCCAACACTTACACTAAGTGGTCCCTGGGCCAAGCCACCTTATAAAAACCCAGGGACTGGGCATATGCAAGATTAGCCCATCAGGTATTACCCTCAATGGTCTTACACTGAACTTCTCAACCCATAATGATCAAACATTGCCTGACAAGAGAGGACCTCTCCCTCGGCTACAAGGAACAGTGTTGCACTCTCTACCCACATGGATCCCAGGAAATAAAACTTTTTGCAAACATTTTGAAACCATAATATATATATGTATATCCGTATATAAATATATTTCGCAAAACAAATTTCAACGATTGAAATCGGCTGCCAGCAGTCTTGGTTTCCATCAGAGAGAGTGCATCCCCGATCATTACCTTTGTCCGACAAAGGGGCTGATCTTGTCACTATGATCACCCACTCAGATGAATTCTCAAACTGTCCCAACATACCCAGGTTTTGACCCCCTCTAAGGATCTCACTGATTGGCATATCAAAGACAGCCCAATCCGACACCTAGTGCAATATCATAATCGAGTCTAGGGGTTAGGTGTAACTTTCCAGTTTTGCCCATCAATCTCCAAGGTCCAGGGCAATACTGGAAATCTGGTCCGGTTCAGGGTTTCAAGTAAACATACACTGCATGTACCTCGGGTCTCACCCTGGTAGCTGAGATAGGCTACCCCAACACTTGGTGGCACATCAGTGTCGGCCTTGGCAGGATAAATCTCCCCAGACTTATCCAATGGCTGTGAACATTCTAAACTAACATGAGTCTCATAAGTGTCTAGTTTAAGGGTATTACACAGAAACACACCACACTAACATGAATCAAATATGTGCTTTATTCATTTACAATAAATGTCATAATGTACATCAATCTGATGGAGTTAAGGACATGCACTGTCTAACAGCTCCCACTTGCACTTAGGTCTATTCTGGTATAAGTCGGAGTCCCATGCTTTCCACGAGTTTCTTAAACACTTTCTGTGTAGGTGGCTTAGCCAATGGGTTTGCTACATTCTCCGTTGATGCTACCTTCTGAATTAGGACGTCCCCTCTACCAACAATCTCCCGTAGTACGTGGTACTTCCTCTCGATGTGCTTCGACTTCGAGTGGGCTCGTGGCTCCTTAGCCTGAGCGATAGCTCCATTGTTGTCATACAACAACGGGATGGGTGATGTGCTGGACGGAACTACTCCCAATTCATGAATGAACTTTTTCATCCACACGGCTTCTTTGGCAGCTTCACTTGCGGCAATGTATTCGGCTTCAGTTGTGGAATCTGCCGTGGACCCTTATTTGCTGCTTTTCCAGCAAATAGCACACGATCCTATCGTGAAAACATACCCAAATGTAGACTTTCTATCATTTGGATCCGACTAGAAATCAACATTAGTATACCCCTGGATCTGTAGTGAGCTACCATCGAATACCAGACAAAACTCTTTTGTCCTTCAAAGGTACTTAAGTATATTTTTCACAGTAGTCCTGTGCTCCTGCCATGGGTTGGCCTGGAATCTGCTTACCACACTCATTGCCTGAGCAATGTCAAGACGAGTGCACGACATGGCATACATGATGCTCCCTACAGCTGAGGCATAGAGAACGTCCTTCATGCCCTCAATCTCCTCAGAAGTCTTGGGAGACATCTTCTTGGAGAGAGTGACTCCGTGCCTGAAAGGAACATTTCCCTTCTTGGAGTTCTCCATGATGTATCTCTTGACTATTTTGTCAATGTAAGCAGATTGGGATAATCCTATTATCTGCTTTGATCTATCTCTATAGAGTCGAAGACCTAGTATATAGGAGGCTTCTCCAAGATCTTTCATGGAGAATTGCTGTGAAAGCCATATTTTCACCGGTCAACATTCCTACATCATTCCCAATGAGCAGAATGTCGTCTACATACAGAACCAAGAACGTAATCTTGTCCCCACTGGACTTCCTGTAAACACAGGGCTCATCCGGATTCTGCTCAAAGTCAAACTTTTTTAATAGTAGAGTCAAACCGGATGTTCCAACTCCTAGAAGCTTGCTTAAGTCCATATATTGATCTATTTAATTTACATACCATGTGTTCTTGACCTGCAACTATGAAACCTTGCGGTTGCTACATATAGATATCTTTACTAAGATCTCCATTCAGGAACGCAATTTTGACATCCATTTGCCAAATCTTGTAGTCATGGTATGCTGGTACAGCTAGCAGGATCCGGATGAATTTAAGCATGGCCATGGGCGAAAAGGTTTCCTCATAATCGATGCCCTCTTTCTGAGTACACCCTTTCCCCACTAGACAAGCCTTGTAGGTCTCAACCTTACCATCGGGGCCCTTCTTCCTCTTGTAGATCCATTTGCAACCAATTGCTTTTACCCCGGGGGGCGGATATACTAGAGTCCAGACTCCATTGGTCTCCATTGAGTCCATCTCAGCTCTCATGGCATCTACCCACTTCAAGGAATCTATGTCTAACATAACTTCTATATAAGTCACGGGATCCTCCTCACAAGTCATAGCTTCCACCAGGTAACTATCCTGATCATAGCCAAAATGGACTGGAGGCCTAGATATCTAGGTGGATCTTCTAGGTTGGTCATTATCTGGAACTTGTGGGACATCTCCTACTGACCCTTAGCTCTCTTCTTCAAGAACAACTTCCTGACGATGATTATTCAAGATATAGTCTTCCTCCAAGAAATGTGCATTTCGGCTAAAGAACACCTTCTGTTCTCTCGGATCATAGAATAGGTAACCTACAGAGCCCTTGGAGTAGCCTACGAATAGGCAACGACTGGTCTTGGATTCCAATTTGTCCGCACTCGTTCTTTTAATGTGCACTGGACAACCCCAAATCTTCAAGTGTCTAACACTTGGTTTCTTTCTAGTCCAAAGTTCATATGGAGTACTTGGAACCGATTTGGTTGGAACCCGATTCAGTAGTATATCGTAGCCTCTAATACGTAACCCCAAAAGGATGTGGGCAACTCTGAGTGTACGAGAAGTGACCGGACCATATCCAATAAGGTCCTATTCCTCCTCTCTGAAACACCATTAAGCTGTGGTGTAGCAGGCGGAGCTAACTGTGATACTATCCCGTTGACCTTCTAGTAGTCCTTGAATTCATCAAAGAGATACTCCCTAATTGTTTCTAGACCTCTTGTCTGAACTCCTTGAACTTTTTGAAGGATTCGGACTTATGTCTCATTAGGTACACGTAACCATACCGAGAATAATCCCCGGTGAATGTAATGAAATACATGTGCTGGTTACGAGTCCTAACACTCAGGGGACCACACACATCAATATGTATACGGTCAAGCATGCCGGTACATCTTTCAAACTTACCGTTAAATGGCTGTTTCGTCAGCTTACCCTGAAGACAAGGCTCACAAGTGGGAAGATCTTCTACAGTTAGAAAATCCAAAGGACCATCCTTTACCAACCTTGTGATACGATCAATGCTGATATGGTCAAGTCGGTAATGCCCAGGCACGTGGAATTAATTGTATCACGGATTCTTTTCTTGGGGATATCAAACACTGCCCGAAGAGAGAGGACCTCTCCCTCGGCTGCAAGGAACAGTGTTGCACTCTCTACTCACATGGATCCCGGGAACTAATACATTTTGCAAACATTTTGAAACCATAATGTATATATGTAAATCCGTATATAAATATATTTCGTAAAACGAATTTCAATGATTGAAATCGGCTGCCGGCAGTCTTTGTTTCCATCAGAGAGAGTGCATCCCCGACCATTACCTTTGTCTGACAAAGGGGCTGATCCTGTCACTATGATCATCGACTCAGATGAATTCTCAGACTGTCCCAACATACCCAGGTTTTGACCCCCTCTAAGGATCTCACTGATTGGCATATCAAAGATATCCCAATCCGACACCTAGTGCAGTATCATAATCGAGTCTAGGGGTCAGGTGTAACTTTCCAGTTTTGCCCATCAATCTCCATGGTTCAGAGCAATACTGGAAATCTGGTCCAGTTCAGAGTTTCAAATAAGCGTACACTATATGTACCTCGGGTCTCACCATGGTAGCTCAGACAGGCTATCCCAACACTTGGCGGCACATTAGTGTCAGCCTTGGCAGGATAAATCTCCCCAGACTTATTCAACGGCTGTGAACATTCTAAACTAACATGAGTCTCATAAGTGTCCAGTTTAAGGGTATTATACATAAACACATCACAATAACATGAATCAAATATGTACTTTATTCATTTACAATAAATGCCATAATGTACATCAATCTAATTGGAGCTAAGGGCATACACTGTCTAACACCAACCTGTGAACACTCCTAATTTCAGCTAAATTAAAAGTCTAATCTCTAATAAATAACAACATTTTAATCTCCAATACTTATTGAAAATTTATAGTAAAAATACACAACTATTGAAAGTATATTGATAATGAAAATACAATAATTACAAAATGCAATAAAAACTAAAACAATATTAAATTAGTCAAAAAATAGTTTAATCTCAAATAATAGTTTAATCTCTAATCAATATTAATCAATAATAAAATAAAAACAATAAGTACAATAAATTAAATTTAAAAAATTAAATAACAATAGTATAATCTCCAATAATTATTGAAAATATATTTATCACAAAATAATAATAAATAAGTAATCAAAATACAATAAACATTAATTTTAGTATAGATAAATATATAATAAAAATAGATTAAGATTATAAAATTATCATTTATAAATATTAACTGTCTTGAATGTTATTTTCTAGAGTTATCATCATTTGATATAATTGAAATTAGTTATTTACAATATTAATTAGTTATTTATATAATATCTTTATTTAAACTTTAAAATATAAATTATTTATTGAATTTAATAGTCCATAAAATTATAATTTATCATATTATTACATAATTTCGTTATTAAGTTTGTAAAACATTAAATTATTATTAATTTGAATACTATTTCCTAATTATTTTTCTACTTTCAAGAAATTTTTTAAATTTATTACATAAGTTCGTTACTTTAACTATTTAAAATCTAGTCATGCTAAATATTTTGTTATTTAAAATATTTAGTTAATGAAATAATATATAAAAATATTTTAAAAAAATTTTATTTGAATTTTATTTATTTTAATGTTAGTACATAATATTAAGATATTTAGTTATTGAAATATTTAAATAATATTTCATTTTATTTACTTTTATTAATTTTATTTATTTTAATATTTTGTTATTTAAGATATTTAGTTATTGAAATATTTAAATAATATTTATTATTTTTTAATGTTAAATTTTTATTATTTGAATAAAATTTAAATTGAATAATATGGAAAATCATAATTTATATTGTTAGTACATAATTTCATGATGAATTTTGTAAAAATATAAAATTATTAATAATATGTGATGAGGGGCATTTTGGTACTCCCACACAAAATAGCGACACGTAGATGTTATCTACAACACAATGCTAAGTCAGCAGACTAGCTCGGCAGGTCAGCCTAGGGCACCTCAGCCAGGGGGGCAACTGAGCTGGGGTGAACGATCAGGAGCCGACAAGATGAGATCGCCTAAACCGTTACGTGCACCCACCCTCAAGGGCACTGAAACACTTAAAAGGTATGCACACTGAAACACTTAAGCTCTCTCACACATTCCTACGAGATTCCCATACTGACTTAAGCATCGGAGTGTTCTCCTGGGTAAAACCTACCTGGGCACTCTCATCTTTCTCTCTTTACAACTCTTTCCAGTTCGGACACACAGATACCAACTTGGCTATGTAGCTTGTTTGAGCCCAGTCACAGGACACGAGGGAGCAACAGATCCGGCATCATCAATTGGCATTGTTTATGGGAAATGTAGCAAAAATCTAGAGTTTACTTCTTTCATTCTTTTTCGAAAACCCATCCATGGCATCCTCAAACAACCCTTATGCTAACAACAACGTCAATGGCCAAATCCCCACTGTCACCATAGGCCAGATTGATGTTCCCTTACCTCCAATTGAAGTACAAGACAATATGGATGTACCTCCTCCAGTTGTCGACCCTGCAACAGCCCTACGGCAGTTGACGTATAGTAGTTCAATGACCTGGTACGATGTGGGCAGACCATGACTGAACAACTCAGGTCCTAATAGAACAAATTTGCCATCATGGTCGGATAGTAATAGCAACAACAGAAGTAACAACAACATCAGTAGCAGCGATTTCTGCAAGTACCCCTCCAACAGGTGCCGTGGAACAGTCAGTAGGTACCACGGAACAGTCCACAGGTAGCGCAAAACAATCAGTAGCAACCACTCAACAACCAGCAAGTGCTACCCAATGATCAACAAGTACCACGCAATAGCCAAGAAGTACCTTGAAATAGCCAGCAGATGCCTCCTCAAAACAATGGCCTGAACCAAACCAATCGTGAAGATCCACATCGCCCACGGATTCATATCCAAGTTTAGGTCCCTGACAAAGGTGACGACTGAGACTATGCCAACGGTGCAGACCAAAATGATCAAGTTACAACAGAAAGCAGAGCTGAGGTTCCTGTTGGAACTGATGCCGCCAACTCGGCTGAAGGTACCAGGAAGAAGCACAAAAAGCACACGCATCGTGCCGGAAAAAAGGTTCAGCTTGCTCGCGCAAACAACGAAGCCCAACATGGAGAAAACAGTCTTGCTACCAGTAAGATGGTTACCCTCTCTGAATCACCCTGCTTGACTCGAGAAACCCCATTGTTCCCAGAGATCCTTAAAGCCCCAAGACCAAAGAACTTCTGGGCCCCAACCTTGGAGTCCTACAATGGCAAGACGGACCCAACAGAGCACGCCAATAGTTTCCAGGCTCTCAAGCTGCTCCATGGAGCCAACGATGCAAGCATGTGTATAGCATTCCCGACAACATTGAAAGAAGAAGCCTGGCTTTGGTACTCCAGGCTTGCACCTGGTCCAACCAGTTTGAACCAATTTGGTTCGAATTGGTCTAGGGTTTGATTTTTAATTAAAGAATTAATTCAAGAAATGATCTGAAATTAAATTTACTGATTAAAGAATAAACAAGAATCAGTAACAGAGTTGTTCGCACATCTCCAATCTGTAAAACAATTGTCAGAACACAGTTTGCAGTTTCATAAACTGCAAATCACAGATAGCGATTTTCATATCTGTGAAATCTCCTCCTTTGCGCCGCCAACTTCGATCATAAAATAAAATAAATAGAAAACCCTAGTTTTTTTATTAATATTACATCAGATTGAATTCCTATACATTCAGTTTAGAAATTAAAAAAAAAATTAATTACAGACCAAAATGAATAGAACTGCAAAATCGCAAATTTTCTGTGCCAATAAAGATTTCAATCTCTTTTGTACGAACAACCCATAAATCAAGAAAATAATAAAGAAAAATTCCAAATATATTCCATATTTATAAAAATTAATTTCAGATCATTCGCCCTGTAACTGGGAACCAATTTACCAGAAAAAACCCTAATCTACGGAAATCGGGTAGAACACCTTCTGCCCATTTGCACAGGTTCAGATCTAGTCTATTTCGGTTCAAGATTTGAACCTGGCTCTGATACCACTAAAGGGATGAGAGATCCATCATATGGATGGCCGAACCCTGCAGGAAGGTAGGGCGAAATTTCAAAAATTTCTCTCTCTCCCACCTGGGAATCACATTCCCTATTTTAGAAAATCTGCATTTTCAAGGATCAATCTTAAACCAAGAACCGAACTAGATCTAAAACCAAAAGGTAAGAGAGGGATATACCTGATACGAAGAAACAATATCCTCCAATGAAGGTGTTCACGCCCAAAGAAGTCTCCAAAGACTGCTCTCGCTGAAGAAGACACAGTGTAGGGTGGAACAGAATAACAATGTTCTTCCCAAGAACCGAATCCTTCAGCAAGAATTCAATGGAGGCTGTGAGTACGACTTCAGATCAGCCTTTCTCCAAAGACTGATATCAAGAACTATTATTGATCGCTCCTACAAAACTGGAGATCAAACTGGCAGTAGGCGGCAACTGGAGGAGAACGCAGGGAGAAGATGACAGAGTCACACTGTTGTTGTCTTCTCTCTATGGGATTTGAGATCTGATCTCTGGGATTTTGGGATGATGTTGGGGTGAACTGAATGGTTTGCCCCCTCCTCCTTTTATAGACTTAAAGAGATCAGCTCCTAATCCCATTAGAAGTTTCCTGATTCAAATCCTTATTTGAATCTAGACTCTCTTCAAGTGATAAGGATAAATCCTTATCTTATCTGCATAATAGATCAGCTCTCTCCTAAACTCATTAGGATGTTTTCCATATCCAAATTCAGATATGGACTCTCTAAGTGGATAGGGATAATTCCCTATCCTATCTGCTGATCCAATCCCAGATCCGCCTCTCTCTTTAATTAGTCTAACTAAACCAATTTGAAATGGGCTTTAGGCCCAAAAAGTCTTATGTGCTCAGTGGCCTTCCAAACTACTACTCAGTTGGGCTTCTTTGTATGGCGTGGGATCCAAACATTGATCTACACATCAGCCACATGGGTTTAGCACAGCCTCTATTACAAGGCCTAGCCGAATACACTGTTATGGACAGTGAACCCCTTGAGTCCATCACATGGGCTCTTAGTGGGACCAACAGTTACACTAAGTGGTCCCTAGGCCAAGCCACCTTATAAAAACCCAGGGACTGTGGGCAGATGCAACATTAACCCATTAGGTATTACCCTCAATGGTCTTACACTTAACCACTCTGCCCATAACGATCAAACATTGCCCGACAAGAGAGGACCTCTCCCTCGGTTGCAAGGAACAGTGTTGCACTCTCTACTCACATGGATCCCGGGAATTAAAACCTTTTGCAAACATTTCGAAACCATATATATATATATATGTATATCCGTATATAAATATATTTCGCAAAATAAATTTCAACAATTGAAATCGGCTGCTGGCATTCTTGGTTTCCATCAGAGAGAGTGCATCCCCGACCATTACCTTTGTCCGACAAAGGGGCTGATCCTGTCACTATGATCATCCACTCAGATGAATTCTCAGACTGTCTCAACATACCTAGGTTTTCACCCCCTCTAAGGATCTCACTGATTGACATATCAAAGACATCCCAATCCGACACCTAGTGGAGTATCATAATCGAGTCTAGGGGTCAGGTGTAACTTTTCAGTTTTGCCCATCAGTCTCCAAGGTTCAGGAAAATTCTAGAAATCTGGTCCGATTCAGGGTTTCAAATAAGCCTACACTTTATGTACCTCGGGTGTCACCCTGGCAGCTCAGACAGGCTATCCCAACACTTGGCGGCACATCAGTGTCAGCCTTGGCAGGATAAATCTCCCCAGACTTATTCAACGGCTGTGAACATTCTAAACTAACATGAGTCTCATAAGTGTCCAGTTTAAGGGTATTATACATAAACACATCACAATAAATGTACTTTATTCAACGGCTGTGAACATTCTAAACTAACATGAATCAAATATGTACTTTATTCATTTACAATAAATGTCATAATGTACATCAATCTAATTGGAGCTAAGGGCATACACTGTCTAACACCAACCTCTGAACACTCCTAATTTCAGCTAAATTAAAAGTCTAATCTCTAATAAATAACAACATTTTAATCTCCAATACTTATTGAAAATTTATAGTAAAAATACACAACTATTGAAAATATATTGATAATGAAAATACATTAATTACAAGGATCACTCTTGAACCTTAAACTGAATCAGATTTGAAGCAAAAGGAGTAGGAGAGAATTATACCTGATACGGAGAAGTAGTATCTCCCAACGAAGGTGTTCATGCCCAAGGAAGGATCCAAAAACTGCTTCCATTGAAGATGGCGAGTGCAGGATGGAGAAAAATCAGCAGTGTTCTTCTCCAAGAACTCTATCCTTCGCAAGAATCAGCAGGATGGTAAGTGAGCACAACTTCCTTTCAATCCTTTCTTAAAGAACTGATGTCAAGATCCAATCTTGACTTCTCCCACAACTGGAGATCGAATTGGCAAATAGGGCGGCAAGAACAGGGAGGCGGCAAGAGAGTATTCGCAGGGTGCAGAATTCTCTCTTCTTGATTTCAGCACTAAAGAAAATCTGATGATCCGTCTCTTAGGCTGCCGCCCCCTTCTTTTTGTTAACCTAAAGGATCAGCTCCGAATCCAATTAGGAGCAGCTTATCCAAATCATATTTGGATAAGACTTCTCTTTAGGTGATAGGGATAAACCCTTATCTTATCTGCAGATTAGATTAGCTTTCTCCTAATCTCATTAGGAGGTTTCCAAATCTGAATCACATTCAGATCTGGACTCTCTGAGTGGATAGGGTCAAGACCCCATCCTATCTGCTAATCCATCTAAGAAATCGCCCCTTTAATTAACTAAATGAATAGCCCAGTTCGAAATGGGCTTTAGGCCCATTAAGCTTATGTGCTCACTTAACCTTCCTAACTGCTGCCCAGTTGGGCTTCCTTGTATGGCGTGGGACCCAAGCATTGATCTACAGATCAGCCACATGGGTTCGGCCCAGCCTTTGTTACAAGGCCTGGCCGAATACACTGTTAAAAACAGTGCACCCCCTGAAACCCATCGAATGGGCTCTATGGTTCCAACACTTACCCTAAGTGGTCTCTGGGCCAAGCCACCTTGTAACACCCAGGGACTGTGGGCAGATGCAAGATTAGCCCATCAGGTATTATCCTCAATGGTCTTACACTCAACCTCTCAGCCCATAATGATCGCACACTGCCCGACAAGAGAGGACCTCTCCCTCGGCTACAAGGAATAGTGTTGCACTCTCCACTTATATGGATCCCGGGAATTAAAACCCTTTTGCAAACATTTGAGAAACCATAATATATATATACTTTTATATCTCATTAAAAATATACTTTGCAAAACAAATCTCAACGGTTGAAATCGGCTGCCGGCAGTCTTGGTTTACATCAGTGAGAGTGCATCCCCGATCATTACCTTTGTCCGACAAAAGGGCTGATCCTGTCACTATGATCACCCACTCAGATGAATTCTCAGACTTTCCCAACATACCCAGGTTTTGACCCCCGCTAAGGATCTCACTGATTGGTACATCAAAGATAGCCTTATCCGACACCTAGTGCAGTATCATAATCGAGTCTAGGGGTCGTGTGTAACTTTCCAGTTTTGCCCATCAATCTCCAAGGTCCAGGGCAATACTGAAAATCTGGTCCAGTTCATAGATTCAATTAATCCTACATTGTTTGTGCTTAGGGTCTCACCCTGGCAGCTGAGACAGGCCACCCCAACCGACTTGGTGGCACCACAGTTTTAGTCTTGTCAGGATAGGTCTCCCCAGACCGACCCACTGGCTGTGAACATTCTAAACTAACACGAGTCTCATTAAGTGTCCAGTTTAAGGGTATTACACAAAAACATACCAAGGGAACATGAATCAAATATGCACTTTTATTCATTTACAATAAACTCATAAAGTACATCATTCTGATTGAAGCTAAGGGCATACAAAACTGTCTAACAAAGGGCTAGCCTCTCGCTCCTCCTGGGCGACCTAGGGCTCAGGCGGGTGTTGTTTAGTACACATCGGGTCCTCCTCCCCCTCTAGATCGACGATGGGAGGGGTCCCAAACGAAGAAACCTTTCCCCTGGAAGACCGATGTTCAGCTCGGTGCTTTTTACGAGAAGACCTCAACTCCTCATCAGCTGACATCATTGAAGACAACTCGCCATACCTGCGGATAAGAACAGAGTCATCAACCGAGCTAATAAGAAAAGGAAATAAGTAGATATACGACCTAGAAAAAATATGCAATGTGCGACCTAACAATTGACCCACCTATACGGCTCAGTCCTGCCTGAACAAGCATCGGCTCGACCAGAAACTCTTTAATCCTAACACATTCTTGGACGAGCTACTGAACCACAACCTACAGCTCGGCGTCCCTGCACTCAATAACCTTCTGGCAACTACTATACTAGGCAGCCTCAACATCCCAACCTCCTGTTAGACAGTTTTGTATGCCCTTAGCTTCAATCAGAATGATGTACTTTATGAGTTTATTGTAAATGAATAAAGATACATATTTGATTCATGTTCCCTTGGTATGTTTCTATGTAATACCCTTAAACTGGACACTTAATGAGACTCGTGTTAGTTTAGAATGTTCACAGCCAGTGGGTCGGTCTGGGAGACCTATCCTGACAAGGCTGACACTATGGTGCCACCAAGTCGGTTGGGGTGGCCTGTCTTAGCTGCCAGGCTGAGACCCTAGGCACATACAGTGTAGGATTAATTGAATCTTTGAACTGGACCAGATTTCCAGTATTGCCCTGGACCTTGGAGATTGATGAGCAAAACTGGAAAGTTGCACCCAACCCCTAGACTCGATTATGATACTACACTAGGTGTGGGATTGGGCTATCTTTGATGTACCAATCAGTGAGATCCTTAGCGGGGGTCAAAACTTGGGTATGTTGGGACAGTCCGAGAATTCATCTGAGTGGGTGATCATAGTGACAGGATCAGCCCCTTTGTCGGACAAAGGTAATGATCGGGGATGCACTCTCACTGATGGAAACCAAGACTGCCGGCCGCCGATTTCAACCGTTGAGATTTGTTTTGCAAAATATATTTTATATAAGATATAAAAGTATATATTTTATGGTTTCTAAAATGTTTGCAAGAAGCTTTTAATTCCCGGGATCCATATGAGTGGAGAGTGCAACACTGTTCCTTGCAGCCGAGGGAGAGGTCCTCTCTTGTCGGGCAGTGTATGATCATTATGGGCTGAGAGGTTAAGTGTAAGACCATTGAGGATAATACCTGATGGGCTAATCTTGCATCTGCCCACAGTCCCTGGGTGTTACAAGGTGGCTTGGCCCAGGGACCTCTTAGGGTAAGTGTTGGGTCCGTAGAGCCCATTTGATATGTTTCGGGGGTGCACTGTCTTTAATAGTGTATTCGGCCTGGCCTTGTAACAAAGGCTGGGCCGAACCCATGTGGCTGATGTATAGATCAGTGCTTGGGTCCCATGCCATACAAGGAAGCCCAACTGGGCAGCAGTTAAGAGGATTAAGTGAGCACATAAGCTTAATGGGCCTAAAGCCCAATTCGAACTGGGTTGTTTATTTAGTTAATAAAGGGGCGAATTCTAAAGTGGATCAGCTAATAGGATTAGGCTTAAACCCTATCCACTTAGAGAGTCCAAGATCTAAATAAGATTTAGATTAGCAAATGTGATTATCCCTTATCACTTATCACTTATCACTTAAAGGGACTTCTAACCCAAATGTGATTTGGATTAGCATCTCCTAAATCTGATTAGGAGCTGATCCCTTTAAGATTATAAAAGAAGAAGGGGGCGGCAGCCTTTAGTGAATATACACAGATTATCAGGTTTTCTTTAGTGCTAAAAAGAAAAGAGAATTCTGCTCCCTGCAAATACTCTCTTGCCGCCTCCCTGTTCTTGCTGCCCTGTTTGCCAGTTCGATCTCCAGTTGTGGGAGAAGTCAAGATTGGATCTTGACATCAGTTCTTTGAGAAAGGATTGAAAGGAAGCTGTGCTCACATACCATCTTGCTAATTCTTGCGAAGGATAGAGTTCTTGGAGAAGAACACTGCTGATTCTGCTCCACCTGCACTGCGCCATCTTCAGTGGGAGCAGTCTTTGGATCCTTCCTTGGGCGTGAACACCTTCGTTGGGAGATTCTACTTCTCCGTATCAGGTATAATTCTCTCCTACTCCTTTTGGTTCAGATCTGGTTCAGTTTATGGTTCAAGATTGATCCTTGAAAATATGATTTTCTAAATGGGGAATACGATTCCCAGTTGAAGGGAGAGAAAAATTTTTGAAATTCGTCCCTTATTCCGCAATCTTTGGGCGTCCATAGGATGGATCTCTCATCCCTTCACCTCCATCCTTTTCAAGAAAAAAGAACCTCTTCTTCCGACCCCTAAGCTTGTTAGGGAAGTCGTAGATCTTCCTCCCATTGCAGAAGGGATGGTAAAAATAGAATGGGCTAGAGATTCTTTTCATCTGAACTAAAGCTGAGAAGGCCTCAAGACTCACGGGGAAGCCTCGGTGGTGGCATAAACTAATTAGTCCAACTAATGTTCTGACCCCGTTTGGGACGAACTGACACAACGATACTCTGTAGCGCCTCAAAACAGCGGCGATAAACGGATGGAGAGGGAAACAAAGACCAGTCGCCAACGACTCCTCATAGATGCACAACCCCTCTTGGTCATGGTCCCAAAGATAGTGATTGGTAGCGGGCTCAATCCAACGATATTTGTCAGGAATCTCATACCTTTGGCATATCTCAACTATTTCCGCCCCAGGCAGCTGGGTCGGCTCAAACATGCCCATCATAGCCTTAACCTCCTCTCTCCTGCTCACCAAGGCACCTACAAAATAGACCCTGTATGACCCCTCCCTAGAGGAGCTCCATTCATTGTTTGACTTATCGCCAAACGGCCTATTCTCAGTAAAGCAACAAGACATGGTGAAAAATTAGAACTACTCACCAGAGAAATAGAGAAGAAACTAGATATGGTAACAACAGAACTCGGGCCAAAGGGAAAATAGAGCTCGCCTCGATAGATCAGCTCTGGACACCAACTCGCAGACCTCCCTCCTTCTCCAAAAAACATCCAAAAACAGTGAGTGGGGACCTCATAAGAGACCCCGTATTTATAGCTCACGGGAGAAAAAATCAATAGCCTGGATGGCAGACACAGCTGGTGGAAGCACGCTGGGTAAAGATCCAACAGCGCAAGTGGGGGACAGCCTGGCAATAGCAGAAAAGTAGCACACGTGTTCAAATCTTGGGTGTGCAAATTCTAAATTTCAAATGTACTTACGCTGAAATTTGAATCTGAGTGCGCGCTCAAATTCAAAAACTCCCACTACAAGCATCATGCGCGCATGGCGAGATCACACCTCTCTCTCCAAAGTCCAAAAGATTCCAAAAGGAGCAGTTTAGACCGCGAGCTCAAACTGGGCGACCTGAACCACGATGAAGCAAGTAGACCAAAATGCCCTAGAAGATCTTACTCTCTTCGCCAACTGAACATCGGCTCGAGAGTGGGGGGCAATTAATGAGGGGCATTTTGGTCCTCCCACACAAAAAAGCGACACATAGACGTTATTGAATATGCAACACCAAGTCAGCATACCAGCTCGGTAGGTCAGTCGAGGGCACTTCAGCCAGGGGGCAACTGAACTGGGGCAAACGTTCAGGAGCCGGTAAGAAGAGATCGGCTAGACCATTACGCATGCCCACCCTCAAGGGTGCTAATATTGCGACCATGGAAACAGCTCACCGAACCGTACGCCACAAGTTAAGCAGGTGACATGTAACCATCGTGCGAATCTAGCAACTGACATATTAGCACAACTTGTATTGTAGAAACAACTCTGCCAAAGACTCAGAGACATTGCCCAAAGCACCTAAACCCCAGATAACTATAAAAGGACCCCAAATCCATCTAAAAAGGTATGTGCACTGAAACACTTAAGCTCTCTCACACATTTCTACAAGATTCCCATACTAACTTAAGCATTGGAGTGTTCTCCTAGGTAAAACCTACCACCCAGGCACTCTCACCTTTCTCTCTTTACAACTCTTTGTAGCTCGAACACACAGATACCAGCTCGGTTGTGCAGCTCAGTACTGCCAGATCAGAACCTTGTTCGAGCGAAGTCATAGGATACGAGGGAGCAACATATTGCACATCATCAATATGAATATTACTAAATCTATTATAATTACTTTTGTGTTTTTAATAAATATTTTAAAGTTATTATGTAATTTTGTTAGAATATTTAAATAAATTTTGATTTTTTTTAATTCACACTTTCTTTAGATAGATATAGATAAAATGTGTGGGAGAGGATAAATAGGAGTTAGAAATTATTTAGGAGATAAATTCTCTATTAAATTAGAGACAATAAAGGAGAAAAATAGGAATTAGAGATAATTCGGGAGATAAATAAAAATTATAGATAATTTAGGAGAAAGTGGGGCAAAGTGGGGGAAGTAGTTTAGGAGAAATTTTAGGAGAGGATATTATTTAGGATATTGAGAACGTGTAGGGGAGAGAGAGAGAGAGAATGAACATCTTGAGCTTTGTCGTAATAAAACCAGTTGTTGTTGATACCTCCTTCTCGATTCCTTCTTCAATAACCCAAGCTCGGAGAAGGAAGAGATAAGAGGGCCCTATGGAGAATGTGGTCAGAATTCCATAATAGAGTCCGAAAATGGTACGGAGCCACAACGAAGAAGTTCTAGGAGTTACGAAGGAAGCTTTGGGCTCATATTGGTCATGGGTTAATAATAGGAATTAAACTATATGAGATCTAATCTCCTGTTGTTCCTCAGTAGCTCAGTGGTAGAGCAATCGGTTGTTAATTGACTGGTCATAGGTTCAAATCCTATTTGGGGAGATTTGATTCATTTTGAATTAAAAGAATTCAGAATGAAAGGGTTTACTTTGACCGTTAGATGTAGGTAACTTGTTCCATGTCTTTGTTTCTACTGCATTTTATCTCATCATGTCACATTCTGTTTTGTGATATTTGGGAATCACCGTCAATACCTCAGTGTAGATCCAGGATAATCCTTTGTTCCATAGCCGTGGGGCTATTTACAACTAGCCAATTAAGAATTCTCAAATGTACTAGTACTAGTAGTGCATCAAAGATGGAGTCATCAATTCTCCCGCTAAGTGGTAATGGACCAACCATCAAAAAGCATTAACGTTACAAAGACTAATGCACCAATTGTGGTACAATAGAGTTGTAATTCACTAGTTATTCCATCCACTAATGTCCACCCTATGACTACTCAGTCAAAGGCTGGAATTTGGAAGCACAAATTGTACACTATTACCAAACATCCCCTTCCTTCCCCTAACCTACTTGAACCTACATCCTATTCTCAGGCTTCTAAACATGAAGAGTGACGCCATGCCATGACTGAGGAATACAATGCCCTCATAAAAAATTGGACATGGGAGTTGGTCCCACAACATCCTTCTCAAAATGTGATTGATTGCAAGTGGGTTTACAAAATCAAGAGGAAGCCGGACGGGTCCATTGAACGATACAAGACTCGTCTTGTAGCCAAAGAATTTCACCAAAGAGCTGGTATTGATTACAAGGACATTTTCAGTCCAATGGTAAAACCTACAACCATCCGTGTTGTTTTTTCTCTTGCCAAGTCAAATGGCTGGCCCGTTCGTCAACTTGACATCTCCAATGCCTTTCTTTATGGCCACCTTGAAGAAGCTGTGCACATGACACAACCTCTCGACTTTGTAAATCTCCAACTACCGACTCATGTTTGTCTAATTTGCAAATCCCTTTATGGGCTTAAAGAGGCTCCATGGGCCTGGTTTTAGTGGCTCTAGAATCAGCTTCTCACTTATGGGCTTTTTGGGTTCTAAAATGGATACCTCTCTCTTCATTTACAACTATAATGGCATTATCATGTATGTATTGGTTTATGTAAATGACATTCTTGTCATGGGGAATGATACATCTGCTATCACAACTCTCATTGAGGAGCTTTCCCACCATTTTGCACTCAAGGACCTTGGCTCAATCCATTATTTCTTAGGTGTGGAGGCCCATGATAGTGATGCTGGTCTTCATTTGTGCCAAAGAAAATACATTGCTGACTTACTTCGCCGCGCTCATATGAATGGCTCGAAGCCCATCTCCACACCATTTTGCATGTCCACCTCTGCATCTAAGCATTATCTTCCTGATGCTACAGAATACCGCAGCATAGTAAGAGCATTGCAATATCTTCTCATCACGCGACCTAATATCACCTTTGTTGTTAATCGTCTGTGTCAACACATATATCTCCCAACGGAGGCGGATTGGTCTGCTGTTAAGAAAGTACTCCGTTACACGAAACACACCATAGATTATGGGCTCATCATCAAGCCATCGTCTACTTATCTTCTACAAGCATACTCTGACTCCGATTGGGCAAGGTTCCCTGAGGATCGGAAATCAACCACTGGTGATTTCCTCGGAGATAACCTTATTTCTTGGTGCTCCAAGAAATAATGTACGGTATAACTTTATAACTTTATTTATCTTTTGTTTCATTTCTTTTGGAACAATCATGTACAAACACTTTTTAGTTTTCACATTATAGATTTACCAAGTTCAGAGTGCACGTGCATCTAATTTATTCAATTTAACTGTGAAACTGAAACCACTCACGAGCAAATATGGTGAGTGCCCACGTGGATTTTGCTCTTCGGCATCCAAAACATGATGAGCACGTGGGCGGTCAGAAGGAATGTAAATAGATATAGTTTACATCGGAGACTTCCCATCAGACAGAACTGTAAACATTAAGATGGAAGGCTGTGTCTTGACTACTTGCATTTGCACTTGTCCCTGAGTGAGAGAAAGAGAGAGAGAGCTCTAATTAAGTTCCGTAATTTATCTCGTTCAGGTTACCGGCTTCTGAGTTCAAGAGGGACCTAGAGAGGAGAATGGAAATTCCGAAGGAAGTTCAAGCTGACGAGGTTGAAATCTGGAAATTCGGATATGACTTTGCCGACACTTTAGTCCTCCGATGTGCCATTGAGTTCGGTATTGCAGACATAATCCATAAGCAGGGAGAACCCTTGACGCTCTTTGAACTGGGGGCTCAAATTCCTGTGCAACCAGTCAACACCGATCACTTGCACAGGTTAATGCGTTACATGGTGCACATGAAGATCTTCACCAAGGAAACCCTAGGTGGCGAAGAACAATATGGGCTATCTCCACACGGTAAGTTCCTTGTAAAAGGGTGGGACAAGAGCATGGCGTCAGCCATATTAGCGATCACTGACGAGGATTTCTTTGCACCCTGGCACTGTCTCAAGGATGTCTTGGCCGGCGAGGGGACAGCTTTTGAGAAGGCGTTAGGCAAGAGCATATGGGCATACGTGGCTGATCATCCGGAGAAGAATAAACTCTTCAATGAAGTAATGGCTTGTGATACCAGTTTCATCACATCAGTCTTGATTCAAGACTGTAAGGATGTATTCCAAGGAATAAAGTCGGTGGTGGATGTTGGTGGAGGCACTGGAACTGCCATGAGAGACATTGCCAAGGCCTTTCCCCACCTAAAATGTACAATTTATGATCTACCTCATGTCATTGCCGACTCACCTGATTACCCTGAGGTCGACCGGATTGCAGGCGACATGTTCAAACACATTCCTAGTGCCGATGCCATCTTATTGAAGGTAAAAAAGTTGAGTTTGTTTCAATCTCTTCAGATCATTCTTGACTCAGAATTTGATATTTGAGCTTTTCTTCACCATGTAGCACAACTTCTTTATTCCTTAAGCAGACAAACTATAAGAGAAAGCAATTTCTTTTATGGTCAGGATAAATCAATCAAACACGATGTACACGAAAGTGTAATCACATCTGGTTTGGGTTGCTTTAATTGGTCAAATTTTCAACCCTAACCCAACTCAACTTTTTGTTGAATTGGCATTTTTCAGCCCTAATCCTAAGACAATCTTCATCCCAACCAAACCCTCCTTTCCCTTTTCTGGTCAGATTGGGTTGGGTTTGGCCTTGCAGCCCTACTAGTATAAAGTTTCTATAATTTTTGGCATTCACTGTTTGTAACTAATATATTTTGTACTGTGGTTCAGTGGATCCTCCATGATTGGGATGATGGTGAATGTATTGAAATTCTAAAGCGATGCAAGGAATCAGTGCCTAGAGAGGGTGGAAAAGTTATCATCGTCGACATAGTACTAGATCCGGAATCTAAGGATCCCTTAACAAAGGCTAGATTAAGGTTGGATTTGGACATGATGGTCTACACTGGAGGAAAAGAGAGGAGTGAGGCAGAATGGAAGAAGCTTTTGAATGCTGCAGGGTTCCCTGGATATAAGATTTTACATGTAGCTGCCGTTCAATCTGTAATTATGGCCTATCCTTATTAGCCTTCTCTCTCTCTCCCCCCCCCCCGGTCCAGCTACTTGTCTTCTTCTTCAGTATTAATAATATTTACTTTTTGTTAGGTTGCACATATATTAGTGTCATAGGATGGGTTCAAGTCTAAGAATGACAATTTTATTAAAGAAAAAAATACCATAGATAGGTTAGGTCTGTATTCAGTTCCTTCTTCCACATAGCTGCGACTAACATTGGATAATGGCTTTCTTGACTATCCATTATCATATCAATCCATACAATTCCCACTACCTATTACCAACTCCTACCCCTCATCATTCTGTGAGATTGACCATTGTGAGTTTTGATTTACCAACGCTGAATGATTTTCTTGAAAATTTTACTCAATAAAAAAATGGATCATATTAATTACTATATTTATTTTTGGCATTTTGGTTAAGGTTGTCAAATGGGTCAGGCAGACCCTACAGACCCAAACTGAATCTACACAATTATATATACAGGCTCTGTTTGGAAGGATTAAAAATACAAATATGTTTACAAAGTAATACAAAATACAAGGTTTTGCACACTACATATTTTTATATGTACTCCCTCCAAATTGAGCCATAAAATCTATGTTTGCATTGTATCCCGATTATAATTGTATCGCGATCAATTTTGGTTCTTTTGAACTGGTAAGAGACCACACTCCACTATATATTTAGTTGTATATATTGCTATGTTTGTGCCTTGAATTCTTTGTGGTGACCTGCTTCATGAATCCGCTCCGAATTAATTTGAAATAAACCCGAAAGCAAATTTTCATAGTGGTTTGTGGTGGATGCATAGGGCTTTGGGCAGCTAGGAATGGACCTGACCCATATTCATCTTATAGGCCCAAACTGAATACGAAGATTTATGTATTTCGGGGATTTTTTCTCTTGTACAGTGGATCTGAGTCTTGTGAGAGACGAGTGAGACATTGGGTGTATTTGGGGCTTAGGGTTTTTTGTGAGAGCACAACTTTGTATTTCTTCTCCATTACCTACTTCAAAGTGGATTTTTGTTCCTCCTTCACCTGTGGACGTAGGCTATAAGCCGAACCACATAAATCTATGTGTTCTCTGTGCTTGTTTCTCTTTATCTCTGTTTTATTTTCATCATTAGTGCCATTTCGAATCTATTTTCTTGGGTTTTTCTGCAACAAACTGGTATTAGAGCCCTATTTTTCGTTTGGCACTTATAATGTCATTAATGAATTTTGATATTGAGAAGTTTGATGGTAGCATCAGTTTCCGTATTTGGCAAGTCAAGATGCATGGCATTTTGAGACAAGACAGACTACACAAAGCTCTGTACGAGAAGGAGAAGAAACATGCAACTATGAGTGATGAAGAATGGGAGGAGTTAGATTTTAAATCCCTAATCACGATTCAGTTGCTGCTATCAAACGAAGTTTTGCGGGAAGTCGTTCATGAGAAGACCGTTGCAGGTTTGTGGCAACAGTTGGAGTCTCTATACTTGTCAAAATCTCTTGCTAGTAAGCTCTACTTGAAGCAACGACTGTTCCTGTTTCAGATGGCTAAAGGTACACCTATAAAATCTCATATTGATGAATTTAACTCTACTATCATGTACCTACAAAATATTGATGTTAAGGTTGAAGATGAAGACAAAGCCCTTTTGTTACTCTGTTCCTTACCACTCTCATATAAGTCTTTTAGAGAGTCTCTCATCTATGGAAGAGACACCATTATTACAGAGAATGTTAAAAAGGCATTACTCTCTAAAGAGGTGACTGATAAAGACTTGACTATGAATAGGGGTGATAGACTAGATTGCTTACAAGAGGGAGGTCTAAGGATAAGGGCTCAAATAGTAACCGAAGTCTAGATCAAAATCTAGACATAAGAACTTTACCTATAAGTATTGTCACAAGAAAGGGTACATTAAGTCAGAATATTATAAGTTGAAAAATAAAAACCAGAATGAAGAAAAGAAAAAGAATAACTCAATAGAGGCTAGTGTGGCTGAGGATGAAAATGTGGATGTTCTCTTTGTAATAGAAGATAGAACAAGATCCAAGGTGAAGAGAGAGGGATATACCTAATACGAAGTAGCAGTAACTCCTAATGAAGGTGGTCACGCCCAAGGAGAAAACCAAAATCTACTTCCACAGAAGATGACACAGTGTGAGATGAAGCAAGATCAATAGGACGGTTCTTCAGCAAGAACCGAATTCTTCAGCAAGAATAGGGTAAAGGGCTGGTGAGCACGAATTAAGATTGCTTCTTCTGCCTAGAAGCAAAATCAAGAACAATTCTTGATCACTCCCACAAGTAGAGATCAAACTGGGTGGGGCGGCAAGAACAGAGAAGAGCTCTGCACTTTTCTGTGTCTTGTCTGGTGTCCTTTTGCATGTCCACCCGACAACCTCCTACTCTGATTAGGAGTTTTCTTGATCCAAATCTTTATTTGGATCTGAACTCTTTAAGTGATAAGGTTAATCCCTTATCTTATATGTAGTTTAAGATCAACTTAATTCTAATCAAATTAGGAGTTTCTTGATCCAAATCTTTATTTGGATCTAGACTCTTTAAGTGGATAAGACTTATCCTCTTATCCTTATCTACTGATCCAAACACAGATTTTCCCCTATTTAATGAATCTAATTAACCCAGTTCGAATTGGGCTTTAGGCCCATTGAGTTTATGTGCTCACTTAACCTCTTAACTTACTACCCATTTGGCTCTCCTTGTATGGTGTGTGACCCAAACATTGATCTACACATCAGCCACATGGGTTCAGCCCAACCTTTGTTACAAGGCTAGGCCAAATTCATTGTAGGAGATAGTGAACCCCTGAATCCATCACCAAGGGCTCTTAATGGGCCCAACATTTACACTAAATGGTCCTTGGGTCCAGCCACCTTATGAAAACCCAAGGACTGTGGGCAGATGCAAGATTAGCCCATTAGGTATTACCCTCAATGGTCTTACACTTAACCTCTCAGCCCATAATGATCAAACACTGCCCAACAAGAGAGGACCTCTCCCTCGGCTGCAAGGAACAGTGTTGCACTCTCTAATCACATGGATCCCGGGAATTAAAACCTTTTGCAAACATTTTGAAACCATAATATAAATATATATATATATATATATTGAAAGAATGGTAGGATCCATCCAATGGGCGCCATGAAGGTTGTGGAATGGGTGGGCGAATTTCAAAAATTTTCCTACCTTCTCTCAACTGAGAATCATATTCCCTAAATTTAGAATATAATTTTCAAGGATCCTACTTGAACCATAATCAAATCAGATCTGTACCAAAAGACAAATGGGAGGAATATACCTGATCCGGAGAAGCACTATCTCCCAAAGTTGGTGTTCACACCCAAAGAATGCTCCAAGATCCGTTCCTGCTGAAGATGACACAACTGTCGATGGAACAGAACCAGCAGGTGCGTCCTACACACTGGATCCTTCACAAGAATCCTCTGGAAGTACTGAACACTGAATCTTTTTCATTCTTTCTTGCAAGACTGATGTCAAGAACAGATTTCTTGACTTTATTTTCTGCAAAGATCTAATCTTGCAATGGTAGATGGCGGCGGCAGGAGGAGATCTCCAAAAACAAAAAGGGCTGAACTGCTTTTATCTTTTTCTGGAGAGTATGAGATGTGATCTCATTTCGCAGGAACCTTTCTTCCAATTTTTCTTGGTTCGAAATCTGTTGTATTTCTCTCTCAATTGGTTAGGGTTTCTCCTCCTTTCTTCTTGATTAAGAAAACCTCCTAAATCAGGAGTCATCCCAATCCAAATCAGTATTTGGATAGGGGATTATCTTAATCCTATCTGCAGATAGAGTTAGGTTACTCCTGATCTTATCAGGAGGTTACCAGATTCAAATCTGATTTGAATTTGGTCTCTAAGAGTGGATAAGGCTAAAGGCCCAATCCTTTTACTAACTTCAATCTCAAATTCGCCCCATGGATGGGTGATCATATCAGCCCACCTCGAAATGGGCTTTTGGCCCATTAAGTGTTCAGTGTCTAATTACTTTCCAATCTGCTGCCCAATTGGGCTTCTTTGTATGGCGTGGGACCCAAGTATTGATCTACACACCAGCCACATGGGTTCGCCCCAGCCTTTAATACAAGGCCCAGCCGAATTCACTGAAAAACTCAATGAACCCCTTGAGTCCATCATATGGACCCTATGGGCCCAACACTTACATTAAGTGGTCCCTGGGCTAAGCCATCTTATAAAAACCCAGGGACTGTGGGCAGGTGCAAGCTTAGCCCATCAGGTATTATCCTAAATGGTCTTACACTTAACCTCTCAGCCCTTAATGATCAAGCACTGCCCGACAAGAGAGGACCTCTCCCTCGGCTGCAAGGAACAGTGCCGCACTCCCCTCTCACATGGATCCCGGGAATTAAAACCATTTGCAAACATTTTGAAACCGTACATATAAATATAAGTATGTTAATTTTGCAAAAACAAAATTCCAACGATTGAAATCAACTGCCGGCAGTTTGGTTTCCATCAGAGAGAGTGCATTCCCGATCATTACCCATTGTCCGACAAAGTGGCTGATTCTGTCACTATGATCACCCACTCAGATGAATTCTCAAACTGCCCCAACATACCCAGGTTTTGATCCCCGCTAAGGATCTCACTAATTGGCATATCAAAGGCAGCCTGATCCAGCACCTAGTGAAGTGTCATAATCGAGTCTAGGGGTCAGGTGTAACTTTCCAATTTTGCCCATCTATCTCCAAGGTCCATGGCAAGACTGGAAATCTGGTCCGGTTCAAGGATTCAAGTAATCCCATACTGCATGTGCCTCGGGTCTTACCCTGGTGGCTGAGACAGCCCATTCCAACACTTGGTGGCACACTAGCATTAGCCTTGGCAGGATAAATCTCCCCAGACTTATCCAACGGCTATGAACATTTAAAACTAACATGAATCTCTATAAATGTCCAGTTTTAGGGTTTTACACAGAATTAAACCAACCAACATGAATCAAACCTGCACTTTATTTATTTCCACTAAATAACAAAAGTACATCAAATCAGATTGAAGCTAAGGGCATACATAAACTGTCTAACATATATATCTTTATATAAATATACTTTGCAAAACAAATTTCAACGGTTGAAATCAATTGCCAGTAGTTTAGGTTTCCATCAGAGAGAGTGCATCCCCGATCATTCACTTTGTCCGACAAAGGGTTTGATCCTGTCACTATGATTACCCACTAGATGAATTCTCGGTTTGTCCCAACATACCCAAATTTTGACCCCCTCTAAGGATCTCACCGATTGGCATATCATAAACAGCCCAATTTGACACCTAGTTTAGTACCATAATCGAGTCCAGGGGTCAGGTGTAACATTCCAGTTTTGCCCATCTATCTCTATGGTCCAGGGCAATACTAGAATTTCGGTATGGTTTAGGATTTCAAGAAAAACCCACACTGCATGTACCTCAGGTCTCACCCTAGCAGCTGAGACAAGCCACCCCAACCAACTTGGTGATACATCAGTGTCAGCCTTGGCAGGATAAATCTCCCCAGATCTATCCAACACAAGTCTCGTTAAGTATCTAGTTTAAGGGTATTACACAGAAACACACCACAATGACATGAATTAATTATGTACTTTATTCATTTACAATAAATGTCAAAAGATACATCAATCTGATTGGAGCTAAGGGCATAACTATCCAATAGCTCCCAGTTGCACTTAGGTCCAATCGGGTATAAGCCGGAGTCCTATACTTTCCACATGTTTCTCAAACACTTTCTGTGTTAGTGGCTTAGTTAATGGGTCTGCTACATTTTTCGCTGATGCTACCTTCTGAATCAGGACGTCCCCTCTTCCAACTATCTCCCGCAGTACATGGTACTTCCTCTCGATGTGCTTCGACTTCGAGTGGGCTCGTGGCTCTTTAACCTGAGCAATGGCTCTAGCGCTGTCACACAACAATGGAATGGGTGATGTGCTGGATGGAACTACTCCTAATTCCTGAATGAACTTCTTCATCCAAATGGCTTCCTTGACAGCTTCACTTGTGGTAATGTACACGGCCTCGGTTGTGGAATCTGCGGTGGACCCTTGCTTGCTGCTTCTCCAGCTAATAGCTCACGATCCTATCGTGAAGATATAACCAGATGTAGACTTTCTATCATTTAGATCTGATTGGAAATTGGCATCAGCATACCTCTGGATCTGTAGTGAAATACCATCGAATACCAGGCAAAGTTCTTTTGTCCTTCGAAGGTATTTTAGTATGTTTTTCACAGTGGTCCAATGCTCCTACCCTGGGTTAGACTGGTATCTGCTTACCACACTCACTGCTTGAGAAATGTTAGGACGAGTGCACAGCATGGCATACATGATGCTCCCTACGGCTAAGGCATAGGGAGTCTCTTTCATGCCCTCAATCTCTTCGAGAGTCTTGGGAGACATACACTTGGAGACAGTGACTCCATGCTTGAAAGGAACATTTCCTTTCTTGGAGTTCTGCATGTTGTATCTCTTGACTATTTTGTCAATGTAAGAAGACTGAGATAATCCCATTATCCTCTTTGATCTATCTCTATAGAGTCTAAGACCCAGTATATAGGAGGCTTCTCCAAGATCTTTCATGGAGAATTATTGTGAAAGCCCTTCACCGTAGTTAACAATCCTACATCATTCCCAATGAGTAGAATGTCATTTACATACTAAACCAAGAACATAACCTTATCCCTACTAGTCTTCCTATAAACATAGGGCTCATTCGGATTTTGCTCAAAGTCAAACTGTTTGACGGTAGAGTCAAACTGTTTGACGGTAGAGTCAAACCGGATGTTCCAACTCCTAGAAGCTTGCTTAAGTCCATATATGGATCAGTTGAGTTTACATACCATGTGTTCCTGACCTACAACTATGAAACCTTATGGTTGCTGCATATAGAGATCTTCAGTAAGATCTCCATTCAGGAATGCGGTTTTGACATCCATTTGCCAAATCTCGTAGTCATGGTACACTGCTATAGCTAGCAGGATCCAAATGGATTTAAGCATGGCCACTGGCGAAAAGGTTTCCTCATAATCGATTCCCTCTTTCTGAGTGTACACTTTCGCCACAAGATGAGCCTTATGGGTCTCAACTTTACCATCGGGGCCCTTCTTCCTCTTATAGATCCATTTGCAACCAATTGCCTTTACCCCAGGGGGTGGATCTAATAGAGTTCAGACTCCATTGGTCTCCATTGAGTCCATCTCAACTCTCATGAAATCTACCCACTTCAAGGAATTTATGTCCAACATAGCCTCCGAATAAGTCACGGGATCCTCCTCACTGGTCATGACTTCCACCAAGTAACTTTCTTGGTCATAGCCGTAACGAACTGAAGGCCTGGAAACCCGGATAGATCTTCTAGGTTGGTTATTTTCTGAAGCTGGTGGGACATCTCCCACTACCCGTGGGCTCTCCTCATCAAGAATAACTTCCTGATGATGATTATCTAGGATGTAATCTTCTTCTAAGAAGTGGGCATTTCGACTGCAAAACACCTTTTCCTCTTTTCAATCATCAAATAAGTAACCCAAAGAGCCTTTGGTGTAGCCTATAAATAGGCAACAACTGGTCTTGGATTCCAGTTTGTTAGCACTAGTTCTTTTAACATGTGCCAGACAACCCCAACTTTTCAAGTGTCTTACACTTGGTTTCTTACTGGCCCACAGCTCATATGGAGTCTTAGGAATGGATTTGGTTGGAACCCGATTCAGCACATAAATTGTAGTCTCTAATGCGAAACCCCAAAAGGATGTAGATAACTTTGAGTGAATGAGAAGTGATCAAACCATATCTAATAGAGTTCGATTTCTTCTCTCTAACACACCGTTTAATTATGGTGTAGTAGGAGGAGCTAGTTGTGATACAATACCATTTTCCTTTCAGTAGTCCCTTAATTCATCAGAGAGATACTCGCCGTCTCGATCTGATCAAAGGGTCTTAATTTCTCTCCCTAACTATTTCTCAACTTCTTGTTTGAATTCTTTGAACTTTTCAAAAGATTCGGACTTATGTCTCATTAGGTACACGTAACCATACCGTGAGTAATCATCGGTAAAGGTTATAAAATAAACAGGTTGGTTACGTGTCCTAACATTCAGGGGACCACATACATCGGTATGTATAAGGTCAAGTGTGCCTCTAGATCTTTCAGGCTTACCGGTAAATGGCCGCTTTGTCATCTTACCCTGAAGGCAATGTTCACAGGTTGGAAGATCTTCTACAGTAAGAAAATCCAAAGGACCATCCTTTACCAACCTTGTGATATGATCTATATTAATGTGGCGAAGTTGATAATGCTACAAACATGTGGGATTAACTGTATCATGAATCCTCTTCTTGGGTATTATTTCCGACATAGTTTCGGTAAGGTTTGTTTCTAGAGAAGGATGGAGAACATAGAGACCGTTCTCAAGTTCTCCATTTGCGAGGAATTTGTTATTCCGTTTAATAGTAATCACATTACTTAATAAGAAAGAATAACCATCCATGCACAATTTTGAGACAGAAATCAATTTTTTTCTTCAATTAGGTACGAAAAGACAATCTTTAAGTATAATTGTTCATTCTCTAAAATCTAGTTTTACACTTCCTATGGCTGCAGCTGCAACTGTTGCAGAAGTCCCCAAGTAAAGCGTCACTTCTCGGTCACTCAGTCTTCTACTTATCTTGAACCCCTATTGTGTGTTATATGCATGAGTTGAAGCCCTGGAGTCAATACACCAGGAAGTAGAAGTGACCAAAAAATTGGTCTCTATGATAAATGATTCAAAATTATCTTGCTTCTTAGTCTCCAAATATTGAGGACAGTTCCTCTTCCAGTAGCTAGTCGGTTTGCAGAAGCAACAGGTATCCGATGCCTTATCTTTCTTCTACTTTTTAGTTTTGCTACCCTTCTTCTGAGCCTTCCTTTTAGCCTTCTTCTTTTTCTTGCCCGATTTTCCACCTTTAACAAGCATGGCTATCGGCTTATCCTTCTTAACCAGTTCTTCATCCCTCTGCAACATATTGCTGAGTTCTTGTAGGCTAACATTTAGCTTATTCATGTTGTAATTCATGGTAAACTGATTGAAGGACAGAGGTAAGGAATTGAGGATAGCATCAATTTTAGTGTCATGATCTAGCCCTGACCCGAGAGCCTCCAGTTCATTGATGTAACCCATCATCTTTAGACAATGGTCATGAACCTGTTGGTTCTCGGTCATCTCTGCGGTCATAAACAATTTTAAGACCTTTTGTCGAGTAGAACGGTTATGCTCTTCATACATAGTCTTCAGACTATCCAATATATTCTTGGACACTTCGATCTTATCGAATTGTCGTTGTATCAGATTGTCTAAAGAAGCTATAATATAACACCGGGCAAGAGAGTTTTTCTCTTCCCATTCTTGATACTCTCTTCTTCGCGCCATAGAAGCCCTGTCACCCGGACGATCCAGAGCAGGGTTCTTAGCAATTTTGTCCAATTTCTCGAACGTCAAAACCAGCATAAGGTTTCAGAACCAGTCAACATAATTAGCACCCTTGAATTTGTTATCATCCAACAATTTGGTGAAGTTTCCATTTGTCATTTCTAGTAAAGGCAAGGCAGATTTGTAAGTCCACTACCTAATTGGTTCATGTCATCACATAGAAAGGGCTTTTAATCTATGTTCCATTTCCATTTTGGGCATCTTGAGAATCCCTCCAATCTCAGTGATAGAGATAGTTGTGTCTCTGGAAATGTGGGAAACCACATAGGGTGCATGGAGACAACTATTTCAGCTGCAAAACCCCACCACCTTCTGTGAAGGATCTCATCCACTCATCTTATGGGCTTTCCCTTTGGCCTTTGTCAGACAAGGTTCATAGTCATTTTAGATTAAACCTTTCTATCCAGTATGTGTTAACCAATCATGTTCGTGAGCGCCAAGGTATCGTGAGAGAGTCTTCCATTTTAGGATAGGCCCCTCCTACATTGGTCTATGATGCCCCTATCATCTCATGAAGCAATCTAGCCAACTGCATTAGCAGATAGATAGACCAATTTTATGGCACATCCCCACCCACCAATACAGTCAACCTTCATACTAATGATGGAAGGCCTTTAGAAAATCCATCATATGAAATTCCCTATCACATGCACTTATATTTAATAGAGGGATCGAAAAACTCCCTAAATCTGATTTAGGTCAAACCAAAGTTGCTCCCACTGGCTTTCATAAAGCTAGATTTAGATGGGCCCTAAATGCCTAGGGTTCCGCACGGTTCCTCTTGGGGAGGAAGCTGGTGTGGGGCCCACCATGCAGGGAGATCATCCAATGATCTTAAGGAGACTATGGCAATGATGTGCATTCAGCCATAGTGTGCGTAAGAGCCACTATCGAATCAGTATGGGGCAAGTGCTTATGGCCCATGAACGTAGCACATCACACATCCATACATCACATGCATGAAATCCATAATTGATCCAATCAATTAAATAACTGTAAAACCCATATATATAGCCCATTTAATTCCATAACATTACCAATTAATATTATCTAGGTATATGGGCTGAACTACAAAGACACCCATAATATATTTATGCTGAATTGGGCTAAAGTAGTTTTAACAGATTAAAATTGGGTTTTACAGATATGGGCCGAATTGCATCTTTTAATTAACCATTAATCCCTCGGCCCATATAGTATATTTTAGGGCTGGGAACAGCCTCCCATCGAACCACAGATTCCGTCCAACCAGTTTGGTCCAATCTGGTTCGAATAGGTCTATGGTTTGATGTTTAATTCAAGATTCAATTCAAGAAGATGATCAAAAGTTAAACAACTGATGCATGACAATCAAGAATCAGTAAGAGGGTTTTTTGTAAGATTGCTACCCTACAAAACAAAGATCAGTTCGTAGTATGCAGTTTCCAAAATTGCAAATCGCAAATTGTTGAACCCGAATCTGCGAAATTCTCTCCTTTGCGCTTTCTACTTCGACTTTGAATGAAATAAAATAGAAAACCTAATTTTTCTATTATTATTACATCAGAATCGAATTCATATACATTCCATCTAAAATTCAAAAAAAAAAATTAATTACAAACCAAGAATGAATAGAATAAATCAGCAGGTGCATAGATTTCTTGCGCCAATTAGAGAATTCGATCTCCACCATACGAACAGCTGAAAATCAAAGAAAAATATATAGAACAATTCTAAATATAAATCAGATTAATAAAGATTTAATTTCAGATCATTCACCCAAAAACTGGGAACCGATTTCCCAGAAAAATGATAACTGTGCGAATCAGGTAGAACACCTTCTGCCCATTTGAACATATTCAAATCTGGATTAATTTGGTTCAAGATTTGAACCTAGCTTTGATACCATTGAAGGGAGATGATAGATCCATCATATGGATGGCCGAACCCTGCAGGAAGGTTGGGCAAGATTTCAAAAATTTCTCTCTCTCCAATCTGGGAATCGCATTCCCTATGTTAGAAAACTACATTTCAATGATCAATTTTGAACCAAACTGAACCAGATCTAAAACCAAAAGGGAGGAGAGGGATATACCTGATACGAAGTAGCAATAACTCCAAAAGAAGGTGTTCACACCCAAGGAGACATAGTGTGAGGTGAAGGAGGATCAGTAGGGCGGCTCTTTAGCAAGAACCGAATTCTTCAGCAAGAATGGGGTAGAGGGCTGGTGAGAACAACTTCAGATTGCTTCTTGGCAACTTCAAATTCCTTCTTCTGCCAAGAAGCAATATCAAGAGCAATTCTTGATCACTCCCATAAGTGGAGATCGAACTGGGTAGGGGCAGCAAGAACAGGGAAGAGCTCTGCACTTTTCTTTGTCTTCTCTGGTGTCATTTTGCATGTCTGCCCTGCTCTCTTATTTATAGCCTTAAAGAGACAACCTCCTAATCTGATTAGGAGTTTTCTTGATCCAAATCCCTTATTTTATCTATAGTTTAAGATCAACTTAATCTTAATGAAATTAGAAGTTTCCTGATCCAAATCTTTATTTGGATCTGGACACTTTAAGTGGATAAGATTTATCCTCTTATCCTTATCTGCTGATCCAAACCCAGATTTGTCCCTATTTAATTAATCTATTTAACCTAGTTCGAATTGGGCTTTAGGCCCATTAAGATTATGTGCTCACTTAACCTCCTAACCTGCTGCCCAGTTGGCTCTCCTTGTATGGCGTGGGACCCAAACATTGATCTACACATCAGCCACATGGGTTTAGCCCAACCTTTGTTACAAGGCCAGGCCAAATTCACTATAGGAGACAGTGAATCCCTGAGTCCATCACTATGGGCTCTTAATGGACCCAACATTTACACAATATAGTCCTTGGGTCCAGCCACCTTATGAAAACCCAAGGACTATGGGCAGATGCATGATTAGCCCATTAGTTATTACCCTCAGTGGTCTTACACTTAATCTCTCAGCCCATAATGATCAAACATTGCCCGTCAAGAGAGGACCTCTCCCTCGGCTGCAAGGAACAGTGTCGCACTCTCTACTCACATGGATCTCGAGAATTAAAACCTTTTGCAAACATTTTGAAATGGTTGAAATCAACTGCCGGCAGTTTAGGTTTCCATCAGAGAGAGTGCATCCCGATCATTCACTTTGTCTGACAAAGGGGTTGATTCTGTCACTATGATCACCCACTTAGATGAATTCTCGGACTATCCCAACATACCCAGATTTTGACCCCGTCTAAGGATCTCACCGATTGGCATATCATAGACAGCCCAATCCAACACCTAGTGCAGTACCATAATCGAGTCTAGGGGTCAGGTGTAACATTCCAGTTTTGTCCATCTATCTCCAAGGTCCAGGGCAATACTAGAATTTTGGTTCGGTTCAGGGTTTCAAGCAAAACCCACATTGCATGTACCTCAGGTCTCACCCTAGCAGCTGAGACAAGCCACCCCAACCAACTTGGTGGTACATCAGTGTCAGCCTTGGCCAGATAAATCTCCCCAAATCTATCCAACACGAGTCTCCTTAAGTGTCCAGTTTAAGGGTATTACACAGAAACACACCACAATGACATGAATCAATTATGTACTTTATTCATTTACAATAAATGTCAAAAGATACATCAATCTGATTGGAGCTAAGGGCATAACTGTCCAACACAAGGATGAACGGATTCTTAATTCAGGATGTTCCTACCGTATGTGTCCCAACAGGGACTGGTTCTCCACCTACGAATCTATTAATGGTGGAGTTGTATTGATGGGTAATAATGCTTCCTATAAAACTGTGGGAAAAGGAACAATTCGAATTAGAATGCATGATGGTGTTGTGAGAACATTAACAAATGTATGGCATGTACCGGACTTAAAGAAAAATCTCATCTCTCTTAGCACTCTAAATGATGAAGGGTGTAAATATTCAACTGAAGTGGAGTTCTAAAAATCAGTAAGGGTGCTCTTGTTGTGATGAAAGGCATGAGAATAGGAAGTCTATATGTGCTACAGGGTACTACTATCACAGGTTCAGTTGCAATTTTTGTATCATCTCTATCTGAGTCTGACACCACCAAGTTCTGGCACATGAGGCTAGGATATATGAGTGAAAGGGGACTTACTATGTTGAGTAGGAGAAGTTTTCTTTGTGGACAAAGTACATGAAATCTTGACTTCTGTGAACATTGTGTTTTCGAGAAACAAAAAAGAACCAGTTTTAGTACAACTATTCACAGGAAAAAGGGCACTTTGGATTATGTTCACTCAGTCCTATGGGAACGTTCACAAGTTTCATTAAAGGGTGGTGCTCGATATCTTCTTACCATCATCAATGACTACTCCAAGAAGGTATGGGTTTATTTTCTGAAGCATAAGAATGATGTATTTGTAACTTTTAAACAGTGGAAAACTTTTCTTGAAAAGCAAACAAGAAAACAGGTCAAGCGGTTGAGAACAGATAATGCTTTAGAGTTTTGTGAAAATGAATTTAATGAGTTTTTCAAAAATGAAGGCATTGTAAGGCATCGTACTATTTTTAAAACACCACAGCAGAATAGAGTTGCAAAACATATGAACAAAACTCTACTAGGGAGAGGTATGGTCTAGTAGTTAATATGGCTTGTCACCTAATAAATCGATCTCCATCTACAACCATTAAATGTAAGACTCTAGAAGAGGTATGGTCTAGCAACCCTCCTAATTATTCAAATTTGAAAATATTTGGTTGTCTAGCATATGTACATGTTAATGAAGGCAAGCTTGAGCCTAGGGCCAAGAAGTGCATATTTCTTTGTTATGCTTCAAGTGTGAAGGGATACAGATTGTGGTGTCCTGATCCTAAATCACCAAAATTCATAGTTAGCAGAGGTGTTACTTTTGATGAGTTTGCTATGCTTCACCCAAGAAAAGAGTCTTCAAATTCTTGTGATGCAAATAAAACACAAGGTTCAAGAAAGAAGGTGGAGTTATAAGTTAAAAGTTCTTCCTCACCTCAGTTTACATCAGTCCAGGTGCCCATTTCTATTGAGATAGAAGAACATGTACAAGAGGAAGAAGAGGAGGAGCAGTATTCTATTGCTAGAGGCAGAACAAGGAGAGAGATTAGACCACCCCAGAGATATGGTTATGCTGATCTGATTGCCTATGCATTGTCAGTTGCAAAGAATGTTGATGTTACAGAACCCAATACTTATGCAGAAGCTATCACATCTGTTAATTCTGCTAAGTGGTTGATAGCTATGCATGAAAATATTGAATCCTTGCATAAGAACCAAACTTGGGAGTTGGTAAGACCACCTAAAAGAAAGAAGATTGTTGGATGCAAATGGGTTTTCAAAAGAAAAAAAGGTACTCCGACTGTAGAGGATGCTAGATATAAGGCACAATTGGTTTTAAAAGGCTATAGTCAGGTACAAGCAAGAGAAATATCTGAGATCAACAGATTAAAAACACAGTTGAGTGGTGAGTTTGAAATGAAAGATTTGGGTGCAGCAAAGAAAATTCCTGGCATGAAGATTCAGAGGGACCAAAAAGTAGGGTAGTTGTATTTGACACAACAGAAGTATGTTGAAAAGGTCTTGGAGCACTTTGGCATAAAAGATGCTAAACCAGTAAGTACTCCTATTGTAGCCCACTTCAGACTTTTAGCAAATTTGTCACCACAGACAAATGAAGAGGAAAAATATATGTCACATGTCCCCTACTCCAGTGCAGTTGGAAGTATTATGTATGCCATGGTTTGCATACGACCTAACATTTCACATGCAGTTAGTATGGTGAGCAGATATATGTCATGTCCTAACATGACACATTGGCAAGCAGTGAAGTTGATCCTCAGATACTTGAAAGGTACATTAGATACTTGTTCGGAGTTTGGGAGGAGTAGTGACTGTTTGATGGGTTATGTTGATTCAGATTATGTAGGTGATCTTGATAGGAGAAGATCACTCACAGGTTATGTATTTTCTAATGGTGGTTGTGCTGTTAGTTGGAAAGCTACTTTACAATCTACAGTTGCTTTATCTACTACTGAAGTTGAGTATATGGCAGTGACTGAAGTAGTTAAAGAAGCTATTTGATTAAGAGGTTTGTTAGGTGAACTTAGTTTGGGTCCAAAGGTAACTGTTGTTTACTATGATAGTTAGAGTGCTATTTATCCGACTAAGGATCAAATTACCATGAGAGGATGAAACACATTGACGTGAGGTACCATTTTGTTCATGATGTTATAGAACAAGACGATATCATTGTGAAGAAAATTGGTACTGCAAATAACCCAGCTGATATGTTAACAAAGCCTCTTCTTGTGGCTAAGTTCAAGCGTTGCTTGGACTTGATTGGTGTTTGCATCATTTGAGTTTGAGCGTTGGCGGTTTTGTTGGAAATGGTGGAGGGAGATTACTATTCTGTGATGCTTGAGAGAATTCAAGCCAAGGTGGAGATTTGTTATGTTTGTGCCTTGAATTCTTTGTCGGGACCCACTTCATGAATCCGCTCTGAATTAATTTAAGATAAACCTGAAGGCAAATTTTCATAGTGGTTTGTGGTGGATGCGTAGGGCTTGGGCCGCTACGTATGGACTTGACCCATATTCATCTTATAGGTCTGAACTGAATACAAAGAGTTATGTATTTTGGGGGTTTTCTATCTTGTATAGTGGAGTCTGAGTCTTGTGAGAGACGAATTAGACATTGGGTGTATTTGGGGCTTAGGGTTTTTTGTGAGAGCACAACTCTGTATTTCTTTTCCATTACCTACTTCATAGTGGATTTTTGTTCCTCCTTCGCCCATGGACGTAGGCTATAAGCCAAACCACATAAATCTGTGTGTTCTCTGTGCTTCTTTCTCTTTATCTCTGTTTTATTTTCATTTTGAGTGCCATTTCGAATCTGTTTTCTTGGGTTTTTCTGCAACATATATAATTTGTAATGTATAAAGATAACTCGAGTCTAATTCCTATTTTTCTCTTTCACCAAAGAAGTATCTATTTACCAAAAAAAAGTGTCGTCTTAACAAAAAAATTATGTTGTTCTTTGGTTTGCAAGAAAAGGTAGGGAAAACCAAAACACCCTTACAAAAAGAAATGTTACTGGAAACACTTGGAACCAATCAGCCAGTATAATAAAAGAGATAATCATTCAGGGTAGTATTCATCAAAATTCATGCAAGGATTTTGATTGATCAAAGCTATTTCTTTCATTTTGTCTATTTTTTTTTTGAAGCCAAGTTTGGTGGAATTCATTAAGAAACCAGAGATACATCTGAATGAATACATTCAAAAAGAAAATTAGGGCACACAGACCAAGTGTAGACCCTTTTGGCTCTTAAACCAAATTTGGCAAGGATATGCCTGGATTTATTAGCATTCCTTGGGATGTAATTCACTGAGACCTAGGTGAAGGAGAGAGGCCTAGATCTACAATCTGCAACCATATGCTGAATTTGCCACGGAGGAAAAATGGAATTCTCCAACAGAGCCTGGATTATATTCTTAGGGTCGCCCTCTATAATAACTGATGAGATCCCCAGCTCTAAGCAGAATTTAATGCCTTCAAGGAGACTTCTGGCTTCTTATTCCACCACTGACATCGGAGGGTGACCCATAGTACGAGCATAGTAGAAATTGCTATAGTAGTCCCGAATTATTAAAAACAGCACAAGAATTCTAGAAATTTGTCAGCTCCATCGAAGTTAAGCTTTAGATAACTTTCAAGAGGCCTGCAGCAATGCAAGGGTGGGATGTTACTGTCATCAATAGGACCTTGGCCCCCCAAAAGCAAAGACACTCTACGATTGATCTCTGCAATCTGAGCTTCTGCATTAGAAACTACTATAGAAATTTCTAAATGATTGTTTCCTAGAGTAACCTAGCACCTGGATTTCCATAAATGCCAAAGAAATACTATTCCCTTAGCAAAAGTAGAAATAGAGGATGGAGAGAAGGCATTGTTCTGCTTAGCCCATTCTCGAAGCTAGTGTGCCAGAGAGAAATTGTTTGATCCAGTACGGATCCCAAGAGAGGAGGCAAACCATACCGCTCTTATCCAATTACAATGGAAGAATAGATGATTGGGAGACTCTTCTGCCTCATTACACATTGGGCAGATACAATCCACATGATTGGATTTCTTGGCCAGAACCTCCCTCATAGGAATCATGTTATGAAGACAACCAAATGAATAAAATGTATTCTAGGAGGAATATGCTTTATTCTCCAAAAATCACTCCAACTGAAGCTAACAAATGCTATATGCAATGAAGAAGATTGTCCATTCAGCTGAAATAGAGAAGAGTAGGCATTCATACTAGTAAGATGTCCACGGGGAGAGAATTTCCATACTAGACAATCATCGCAAGATACAGTGTTATTTGCGATCCGAATATTCAGGATTCTATAACCCAAGTTCTCCCCAAATAGATTAATCACCTCATTCGTCTTCTAGTAGTTTCCTTCATAGAGCAATGCCACCTTAAAATTTCCATTCCTAGAACCCTCCTATGAATAGTCATCGGGGTTAAAACATCTTGGGATCCATGGGTCCTCAAAAGGGTACAACAGCTTGTACCCTGAGATGGGTACAAGCACTTGTACCCTGAGAATGTAGAAGAGAGAAGATAAAAAATAAAAGAATTCTTATATTGCTTGACTTGTCGACTAGGCTGAGATGGGTACAGTATATATACACAAAGAACAAAAATAATAAAAAGAACTAAGAATAGAATAGGTAGTTGCCTATGTACAAAGATTTCTAATCAATTCTCTTTCTAATTTAGTGGTTGTGGAATCTGTATGAGAGCCTTCATTAGTAACTGCTATTCTTGGAGGAGATCTTTCATTTGCAGCTGCTAAAGATCCTTTATTAGTAGCTGCTAATCTGGACTGAGAGTGTCCATTGGTAACTTCCAAACTTGTGGAGTTACCTTCTAGATAGCTTTCCTTAATACGCCCCCTCAAGTGAAATTGGGCTGGAAGCACATGAAGCTTGGACCAGAGAAAATCAAATCGAACTAGAGCAAGAGGTTTGGTAAAGATATTGGCCAGCTGATCATCAATAGAAATATATCGGACATCTATATTTTTACGGAGAATATGATCATGCAAAAAAATGAAAGTCCATTTCGATGCGCTTAGTACGAGCATGAAACACTGGATGCACTGCCAAGTACGTTGTGCCAATATTATCACAGTAAAGAATAGGTGGAACAGATTGACGAATGCCCAAATCCCATAGTAGAGACTAAAGCCACAAAAATTCGGTTGTGGAGTTAGCTAATGAGTGAAATTTGAATTCAATGCTAGAACGGGCAATGGTGGGCTGTATCTTCGCACTCTAAGAGATTAAATGAGACCCAAGAAAAATACCATAGCCACCAATAGACCAGCAGTCATCAAGGCAACCGGCCTAATTAGCATCTGAAAAAGCAACTAAATACCTAGGAGAATTAGATGCAAAAAATAGCCCATACTCAATTGTGCCTTTGAGATAACGCATAATGCATTTCACTGCCATCCAATGATCATTGGTTGGGTTCTGAAAGAATTGATAAGCCTTGATCACCGCAATGCCACATCTGGACATGTGAGTGTAACATACTGCAGAGCCCCAACAATGCTGCGATACTGAGTAGGATCAGGAAGCGGATCTCCCTGAAATTTAGATAATTTAGATGTGCGAACCACAGGCATGGTCAAGGGTTCAGAGGCTTCCATATTAGTTTTCTGTAGGAGATCCAACATGTAATGCCTCTGAGAAAGAAATATTCCAGTCTTGTATCGATGAGCTTCTACTCCAAGAAAATAGTGTAGAGACCCAAGATCCTTAAGAGAGAAACTCTGAGACAAATCCAAAATAGTTGAGAAACATGAGCCGTAGAAGAACCAGTAACAATAATATCATCAACATAAACCAAAATATATAGAGAAATATTATTTTTGGTGTAGATGAAGAGAGAGGGATCACACTAAGAGCTTCTGAAGCCAAGATCATGAAGTTTGCTACTGAGTCGGGGAACCAAGCCCGAGGGGCTTGACGAAGACCATAGAGAGCCTTTTTAAGCTTGCAAACATAATCTGGGCGTGTCTGATCCTCAAAACCCCGGGGTTGTTTCATATAAATATTTTCTTGAATAAATCCATTCAAGAAGGCATTGTAAACATCTAGCTGCTTAAAGCCCCATTCTTGTCAAGTGGCCAAAGATAAAACCATAAGGACAATGGCTGGCTTAACAACAGGGATGAAAGTGTCAACGAAGTTGACACTAGGAACTTGAGACACACCCTGAGCTACTAGTCTGGCTTTGTATTGTTCCACAGAACCATCAGGTTTTCTCTTAATTTTTTAAACCCACTTAGAGCTAACAACATTCATAAAAGGATCATAAGGAACAAGCTACCACATACCATTCTGGATGAGAGCATGAAATTCAGATGCCATAGTAGTGCACCAGTGGGCAGACTTGGACGCCTGAGAGTAGGATGTTAGTTTTGCATCATTCAGACTACCATCTGTAAGTAGTCCTTTAGGTAAAGGATACCTTATGGTAGTCTGTGCGTGGTGGGAACTCATGGAACAAGTAGTCATAGAATGTGTTCATATAGCCGAAGCAAGAACAACAGATGTGGTGTCCAAAATCTCTTGAATCAGTTGTGTTCTCTGGCGTAGATGAGTTGTCTGATTATCATCATGAGATAAAGATTCATTAGTATCAGTTGAAGACAAACTTACAGTTATACCTTGTTCAACCAATGGAGAGTCATGAGAGGAGATATCATTCTCTTGCACATCCGTGACTAAAGGAACAAAAACCACATGTCTTTGTTGAGAGATTCTCGAAAACTGTTTCTCATCAGGGTGACTGGTGCCGAATTTAGAGGTTCAGAAGGATTCCTTTGTTGAGAGATTCTCGAAAACTGTTTCTCATCAAAAACCACATGTCTTGCAATAATTTCTTGTGAAGTGACCGGATTATAACACTTGTACCCTTTATGAAAAGAACTATATCCACTAAAAATGCATCTAACAGATCTATAGTCCATCTTGTGCTTGTTATATGGTCGAATAAAAGGACAACAAAGACAACCAAAACTTCGTAATATAGAATAATCAGGTTTTCGACCAAACAACTTTTCATAAGGAGAGAGATTACCAAGTGTTGGAGCAGGCAACCGGTTAATGAGAAACACTACGGTTTCTGCTGCTTCGACCTAGAAGGATTTGGGAAGAGGGGAGGACGCTAGTAGAGAGAGAGTGGACTCAATAATATGTCGGTGTTTCTGTTTAGCATTTCCATTCTGCTCATGAGTATGAGGACAGTTGACCCTGTGTGAAATTCCTTCACTATCCAAGAAGGGGGATAATTTTTGAAACTCTACTCCCCAATCACTTTGGAACATCTTAATTTTAGTGGAGAAAAGATTTCCAGCATGTCTCTTAAATTTAACAAAAGCATCAAAAACATCTAATTTCCTTTCAAGAGAATAAATCCAAGAAAACTTTGAAAATGCATCCATAAACAAAACATAATACTTATAGCCTTTTGTAGACAAAACTGGGGCAGGTCCCCATACATCTGAATAAATTAACTCTAGAGGCTGAGAGACATTACTAGAAGAAATTGGCAAATTTAAGCGATGTGCTTTGCCTAATTGGCAAGCCTCACAAACAAAATGATCATTCACATGTCCTGAATAAGGCAAACCAAATTTAGAAATTACTAATTTAACTATTTTCAAAGATGCATGTCCTAAGTGACGATGCCAATCCTGGAAAGAGGCTTTCTCCAATAAGTGCTTCAACTGATTTTTCTCTATCATCATTGGTTCCCGGGAAATGATAAAGTCCATCTCTACTAGGTCCTCTAAGTAAAATTTGCCCCATATGATCCTTCAATAAAAAGAAATCCAGATGAAATTCAAATACTAAATTATTATCTCTTGTAAATTTGCTAACAGAGATTAGATTCTTTGTCAGGGCAAATACATGATAAATATTTTTCAGATTAAATTGATAGTGATCATAATTCAATTAAGAAGAATGAATACTCTTAATTGTCAAACCTTCACCATTACCAACTTTCACTTAGTTCGTACCCAAAAATTCAGACTTGTTTTGTAAGTTATTAGCATCTGGAGTCATGTGATGAGTTGCTCCACTATCAGGGTACCAAGCAGGGTCGAAATTAGCAATTAAGCCATTGTAGAAAGACATACCACTATGAAACACAGCCGCAGGATCTAGAAAATTATTGTTATGTTCTCCTTGGTACGAGAGGTCGTACTGTTTGTAGCACTTGAGTGCACCATGCCCAGGTTTGTTACATACTTGGCAAACAATTGTATTACCTCTACCTCGACCTTGTCCTTGTCTAAACTAATTTCCACGCCCCCTACCTCTGTCGAGGCCATAGTTCCATTTGTTATTCTAAAACTGAGAATTATTATTGCTATTCTTGCCATTATTATTGTTATTTGCAGCTATATTGGCATTGGGAGCTTCATGGGAAACATTATGCTGAACAAGCCAAGATTCATGGTTAAGTAGTAGACCAAGAACATCATTGATGCCTAACTAATCAGCATCAGTTCTATTAGTAATAGAAGTGATAAGAGATTCATATTCGCTACCTAGTCTAGATAAAACATAAAGAACAAGGTCTTCCTTAGCTACCGGTTTAAAAACAGCAGACAAATTATCTGCAATAGTTTTTGCTTTCTGAACATACTCACTTATGAATAGGTTGCCTTTCCTAAGATTCTGAAGTTGCCGCCTTAGTTCTAGCACCCTATATCATGAGTGAGAAGAAAATGATCTCTCTAGGGCACTCTAGACTTCGGCTGTAGTAGACAGTCCAACAACTTGGGCTAATATTCCCTCTGTCAAAGATGCAACAAGCCAACTTAAAACGAGTTGGTCCAACTATACCTATGAAGAATAGTTTGGGTTAAGAATTTTCTTACTACTACCATTGGGATTTGGAATTTCCTCTAGTGGTGCCTTAGTCGAACCATCAATTAGGCCCATCAGTTTGTAGGCTCTGAGAACCGACAGAAGTTGAGCCCTCCATAGAAGAAAATTTTCTCCATTCAACTTGATGGTGAGATATGGAGAAATGTTGGGAATGGAATTCATGGCTACTGTAGTAGTCATGTTCTGAAGATCAGAGGAGTTGGAGCTCATTGCTTCAAACGAATCAGCACTGTGAGATGCCATAGGCTCTGATACTAAGATAAGAATGTAGAAGAAAGAAGATAAAAAATAAAAGAATTCTTATATTGCTTGACCTGTCAACCCGGTTGAGATGGGTACAATATATATATACAAAAATAACAAAAATAACAAAAGAAACTAAGAATAGAATAGGCAGTTGCCAATGTACAAAGATTGCTAATTAATTCTCTTTCTAATTTATTGGTTGCCAAGTCTATGTGAGAGCCTTCATTTGTAACTGCTATTCTTGGAAGAGATCTTTCATTGGCAGCTACTAAAGATCCTTTATTAGTAGCTGCTAATCTAGATTGAGAGCCTCCATTGGTAATTTCCAGACTTATGGAGTTACCTTCTGGAGAGCTTTCCTTAATAGGGATCCATGGGTCCTCAAAAGCCGAGATGCTCGACCCATTGCCAATCATCTACAAGGCGGCCATCGGAAGCTCCTTTCTACATAACAAAATGCTATTCCAAGTAGTAGAGCTAGTATATCCCGACTTTAAAGACTAAAAGGATGTCCTGTTTCTCTTGTACTTTGCTTTCAAAACCTGTGTCCAAACTTCTCCACCAGCTTTAAAAAATATCCAACCAAGTCTTATGACTTGGGCTGCTTTATTTTTCTGATAAGGATCATGAGTAACCAATCCACCGTTAGCTTTGGGGCATTGCATTAGATCCCAACTCCTCAAATGGAACAACCTTTTGTCATCTTTGTCACCCCACTAGAAATCCCTCTCCAATTTTTGCCAACTTAGAGAATAACCAAGACGTTGTATGGAAGGAGGGGATAGCCACAACTATGCTTGTTAGGAGAATCTCCTAGCATATGATAAATATTGAACCTTCTAATTATGAAGTTTAGAACACATGTCCAAAATCAGAGCTTCTTCTTTTTTTGTTACCTCTATTTGGTATTAAGAAACCACCCAAATACTTTACATTTTCACCCATCCCTTGGACCCGAAACACCACCGTGATCTTTTGTCTCTAACGACGATGAGTATTGGGACTAAAGAATATTGAAGATTTTTCAAAATTAACCTATTGTCCCAACCATCTACCAAAAACATCAATAATTTCTTTATGTTTTTCAGCTTCTCGAGTGCTGATTTTACCCACTAAAAGGTTCTCATCAGCAAAAATCAAGTGGTTAAGCTTGCACACATGACCATTAAACTTGAAGCCCTGTAGAATGTCCTCTTGCAAATTGAATTGCAACATTCGAGATAAGACATCCATTGATAAAATAAATAGGTATGGTGATAAGGGGCATGCTTGTCCGAGACCTCTATTTGGGAGAAATTGATGTAGTACAGGAGAAGGACAATAAGTTCTATGCAAGTTGGGACCATTCAAAGCCACATAAGAAGTAGAGATGACACCACCGGCCCAACTTAGTAAATATTTACCGATATAGCATCGTTACAGAATTTCTATCTTAGTTCATTTTTATCAAGTTGGCACCACCACAGAGTTTCTATCTTATTTCATTTTTACCAAGTTAGCATTATAGTGAGATTTCAAATTTATATTCAATTAGGACTTTCCTTTTGAAGGGTTTTAGTAGGATTCTATTATGGAGTGTTTTCTTATATTAGAATTGCTCAATTAAGACTTTCCTTTTGAGGAGTTTTAATAGGATTCTATTATGGAGTATTTTCATATTAGGAATAGGAGCCATAAGGGTGTCTGCCTATATAATGAGTAGCAAGGGGAAGGTTAAGACAATTTTTTGATATTGAATTTTCTCTTAATTATTCAGTAAAGAATTCTTCTTCTTGGTAGTCGTTCGACTTCTTCTCTTTTCTTTTAAGCTTTTCTCAATGTGTTTTGTTTCCATACTATGCCAATTGGTATTAGAGCTCAAGTTGATCCTTCTTCGGATTATGGCTCCTAAGAAGAAACCAGTAGCTCACATCATTGAGCAGGAACTTAACAACAAAACACAAGAGGAGAGGGCGGAGCTGAGAAGACAAGCCAAGGCACTTAATCAGGAGGTGAAATCATGTTTCCAGTCAGAAACAGGGGACAACAACTCCACCGCCGGTATCTCCACACGTTCCCTTTCATCATCAAGGTAAGAAACTAGATCGGCTATAGTTATAGGTGGTGATCAAAGACTGTGGGAAACAGGTCTCAAGGTTGAGATCCCAGAATTCCAGGGAGGTATGTCTCTAGAAGAATTCATGGATTGGCTTTTCATAGTAGAAGAAATCCTTGATTGAATCCAAGGAAGTTCCAGAAAATAAGATTGTATCCTTAATAACCACTGGGTTTAGAGGACGAGCAACAGCATGGTAGCATCAATTGAAGGTTATGCAACAAAGAAGAGGCAAGGAAAAGATTAAGACATGGGAGAAACTCAAGGCAAAGATGAGGTCAAAATTTCTACCCCATAATTATATTCATTTACTTTATCAAGAATTGCAAAATCTAAAGCAAGGAACTGATACAGTAGATGAATATACAAAGAAGTTTCATCTGTTAGTGGCCCGGAATGAATTAGCTAAAATTGAAGACCAATTGGTGGCTAGGTATATAGGTGGGCTGAGACCAAATATTTGGGACATATTAAACCTATTTGACTACTATGATGTTTCTATGGCACATCAACAAGCTCCAACAATAGAAAAACAAAGCAATCGACCTAACCAATTGGGTTGAACCCAAACTAATGTGGCCAGACCACCCCCACGTAATAATCCTAACCCGCCTCCGAGTCAGGTGCTCAGTGGCTGAACCAAAACCAGGTGGGTCCTCCTAGACTTAAGTGTTTTAAGTGTGGTGAACCAGGCCATAAACCTGTTGAATATGCAAGGGGTGATAAAAGAAAAGGGACGATGTTTATAGAAGATGAGAATCAAACCCAATTAAAAGCATTTAACCATTTAGCCCCACCTGTGTTTGTCTCTTATAATGAAGAAACTTTAGAGGGAGAAATGGTATATGGGGATGTGGGAGAGGCCTTGGTGATGCAGTGATCATTCCTAACTCCTAGGGATGAATCATTGGATTGGCTAAGAAATAATATTTTCCACATCACGTGCACCATGGGTGGGAAAGTTACAAGCCTTGTAATTGATAGCGGGAATTAAGAGAATGTTATAGCGAAAGTAGCTATCCATGATCTGAAAATAAAATCTCAACAACACCCTCACACCTACATGCTTGCATGGATAAAAAAAAAGAATGAGGTTTCAGTCCTACAATGATGTCTAGTAAGTTTTAAAATTGCCAATAATTATAGTGATCGTGTGTAGTGTGATGTTGTATGCATGGATTCTTGCCATTTGTTACTTGGGCGCTCGTGGCAATTTGATCGCTACGTAGTCCATGATGGACGAACCTACTCTTTTGAGTTTAAAGATAAAGGCTGACCTTATGTCCATCACAAGAGACTCAACCGAAACCTGAGGAGGGTTCTAGCCTTTTTGCCATGAGCTGAAAGGTGTGGGGCTCCAAAGGAGGTGAGACCTTTGCTTGATGAATTTAGTATGTTTTTCCCGAGAACATACCGATAGGATTACCACCATTAATGGATATCCAACATTGCATAGATTTAACTCTGGGTGCTAGTCTCCCCAACAATTCCCATTACAAAATGAGTCCCACTAAACATGAAGAGTTGCAAAAGCAAGTAGATGAACTAATTGCTAAAGGGTTCATACAAGACAGTATGAGTCCATGCGCGGCCCCACCTTATTAGTACCCAAAAAGGATGGCACTTGGAGAATGTGTGTTGACAGCCGAACAATTAATAAGATAACCGTCAAGTACTGATTTCTGATCCAATGCTTGGATAACATGTTGGATCAGCTTTCTAGGGCCAAGGTATTCACTAAGTTGGACTTGAAATCAGGCTATCATCAAATTAGAAATCATCCTAGTGATGAGTGGAAGACAACATTCGAGATGTAGGATGGTTTGTATGAATGGCTAGTGATGCCATTCGGTTTGTCCAGTGCACAAAGCACATTCATGAGGGTCATGAACCAAGTTCTAAGGCCTTTTATTGGTCAGTGTGTTGTTGTATACTTTGATGATATTCTTATATATAGCACTGATATGAACTCTCATTTGTTGCATCTTCGAAATATACTTATAACTTTGCGCAGGGAGCAACTTTATGCAACCATGAAGAAATGTATTATTGGCACAGATTAGGTCTTATTCCTTGGGTATGTCATCTCAAGGGAAGGAGTTTCTATAGACCCAGAGAAGGTCCATGCCATTGTTGAGTGGTCCATCTCAAAAACACTAATTGAAGCACAAAATTTTCATTGTCTTGCAAGCTTCTACCAGCAATTCATTAGCAACTTCAACACTGTTATGGCACCATATACAGATTGTATGAAGGCTACAACGAATTTTGTGTTCACCACTAAAGAAGAAAGGGCTTTCATTGAGATTAAGTCACAATTGACAGCTGCACCCATGCTAGCCCTTCCCAACTTTGACCAACCCTTTGAGGTTGATTGTGATGCCCCTAAGGTTGGAGTCAGTGTTCTTCTCAGCCAAGGTGGCCGGCCCATAACCTACTATAGTGAGAAATTAAATGGATCACGCCTCAACTACTCAACTTATGATGTGAAATTCTATGTTGTGGTACAAGCGCTCCGATGTTGGCGACATTATCTCATCTATAAAGAGTTCATTGTATATTCAGATCATGAGGCACTTAAGCATATTGGGGGCCAACATAAGTTGAATGCAAGGCATGCTAAATGGGCAACATACCTCAAAGAATATTTGTTTATGCTGAAGCACAAGTCTGATGTTCACAATCAAGTTGTGGATGTGCTCAGTCGAAGGAGAGCCATGTTATCCATGTTCCAAGCATAGGTACCAGAATTTGATACATTTCGTGAATTATTTTTCACTAACCCTTATTTTGCTAGTATCATGGAGGAGGTGCAAGCAGGTACTAGGCCAGACTTTGTGATATATGATGGCTTCCTATTCAAGGGGACCCACCTATGTGTACCTGATTGCTCATGGCAGCTAAAACTCGTTAAAGAGCTTCACAATGAATGAAATTTTGGGCGAGACAAAACAATTCATCGCATCTTAGCTAGTTACTTTTGGCCTAAGATGACGAGAGACATCACAAGGTTTATGGAGCATTGTCACATATGCCAAATTTCTAAGGGAATGGTAACCAATGTTGGATTATACATTCCCCTCCCAGTTTCTAAAGAACCTTGGGTAGATATATCTATGGACTTCATTCTTGGGTTGCCATGTACCCAGCGACAGGTAGATTCTATAATGGTGGTCGTAGACCGATTTTCAAAAATCGCTCCCTTTGTGGCATGTAGGAAGACAATGGATGCCTCACTTAATACTGGTTGATTCCTCAAAGAGGTTGTCAAAATCTATGGCTTACCATCTTCGATTACTTCAAATAGAGACTTAAAGTTCATATCACACTTTTGGAGAAGTCTCTGAAGGCTAATGGGTACCACATTACAATTCAGTAGTTCATATCATCCTCAGACGGATGGCCAAACAAAAGTAGTCAATAGGAGTTTTGGAAATCTTTTGAGAACCCATGTAGCTAGTCATGAATGATAATGGGATCTTTTATTAGCACAAGCTGAGTTCGCCTTCAATAAGTCCAAAAATAGGACTAGATATAGCCCATTTGAGGTAGCATATGGGGCCAACCCTCATAGCGTCCTTGACGTTGCTACTAGTACTTGGTGTTAGACAGTTGTATGCCCTTAGCTCCAATCAGAATGATGTACATTATGAATTTATTGTTAATGAATAAAGTACATATTTGATTCATGTTCCTATGGAGTGTTTCTATGTAATACTCTTAAACTGGACACCTATGAGACTCATGTTAGTTTAGAATGTTCACAACCGTCAAGTCTAGGGAAATTTATCCTGCCAAGGCTGACACTGGTGTGCTACCAAATGTTGGGGTGGCCTGTCACAGCCACCAGGATGAGAGCCAAGGCACATGCAGTGTAGGATTAAGTGAATCTTTGAACCGGACCAGATTTCCAGTATTGCCCTGGACCTTGGAGATTGATGGACAAAACTGGAAAGTTACACCTGACCCCTAGACTCGATTATGATATTGCACTAGGTGTTGGATTAGGCTATCTTTGATATGTCAATTAGTGAGATCCTTAGCGGGGGTCAAAACCTGGGTATGTTGCGACAGTCCGAGAATTCATCTGAGTGGGTGATCATAGTGACAGGATCAGCCCCTTTGTCGGACAAAGGTAATGATCGGGATGCACTCTCTCTGATGGAAAGCAAGACTGCCGACAGCCGATTTCAATTATTAAGATTTGTTTTGCAAAATATATTTTATATGAGATATAAAAGAATATATATGTTACGGTTTCAAACGTTTGCAAAAGGTTTTAATTCCCGGGATCCATGTGAGTAGAGAGTGCAGTACTGTTCCTTGCAGCCGAGGGAGAGGTCCTCTCTTGTCGGGCAGTGTTTGATCATTATGGGCTGAGAGGTTAAGTGTAAGACCATTGAGGGTAATACCTGATGGGCTAATCTTGCATCTGCCCACAGTCCCTGGGTGTTACAAGGTGGCTTGGCCCAGGGACCACTTAGGGTAAGTGTTGGGCCCATAGAGCCCATGTAATGGGTTTCCGGGGATGCACTGTCCATGACAGTGTATTCGGCCAGGCCTTGTAATAGAGGCTGGGCTGAACCCATGTGCCTGATGTGTAGATCAATGTTTGGGTCCCACGCCATACAAAAAAGCCCAATTGGGCAGCAGTTTGGAAGGCTAAGTGAGCATATAACCTTATTGGGCCTAAAGCCCATTTCAAACTGGGCTGATTTGATCAGTTAAATAAGGGGCGAATTCTGAGATTAGATTAGCAGATAGGATTGGGTATTAACCCTATCCACTCATAGAGTCCAGATCTAAATGTGATTCAGATCTGGAAACCTCCTAATGAGATTAGGAGAAGGCAAATCTAATATGCAGATGAGATAAGGGTTTACCCTTATCACTTAAAGGGAATTCTAATCCAAATATGATTTGGATCAGCAACTCCTAATGGGATTAGGAGCTGATCCCTTTAAGGTTATAAAAGGAGGAGGGGGGTGGCAGCCTTTTGACACACTTCACGTCCTGTATTCAGAGCTGAAATCATAGAAGAGAGAATTCAGCATACCTACGAAAATTCTTTCTTGCCACCTCCTTCCGGCCGTCGCCTCACCTGCCAGTTCGACCTCCAATCAATGAGAGAAATCAAGATTTGATCTTGATATCAGTTCCTTGTGAAGGGACTAATAAGAAGATGTGCTCACATGCCATCCTACTATTTCTTGCGAAGGACTAGGTTCTTGGAGAAGAACACTGTTGATTCTGCTCCATCCTACACTGCGCCATCTTTAGTGGGAGCAGTCTTTGGATCCTTCCTTGGGCGTGAACACCTTTGTTGGGAGATATTACTTCTCCGTATCAGGTATATCCCTCTCCTACTGCTTTTGTTCAGATCTGGTTCAGTTCTTGGTTCAAGATTGATCATTGAAAAATATGATTTTTCTAAAATAGGGAATGCGATTCCCAATCGGATGGAGAGAAATTTTTTGAAATTCGGCCATTCTATTCCGCAAGATTCGGACGTCCATACGATGGATATCTCATCCCTTCAGTGGTATCAGAGCCAGGTTCAAGTCTTGAACCAAATTGGATCAAATCTGAACCTGTGCAAATGGGTAGAAGACGTTCTACCCGATTTGCGCAGATATAGGGTTTCGCTGGAAAATTTGTTTCTAGTTAATGGGCGATTAATCTAAAATTAAATTTTATAAATCTGATTATTATTTAGAACTGTTCTTTATAATTTTCTTGATTTATGGGCTGTTCGTACACATGGAGATCGAAATCTTGATTGGCACAAGGAACCTACGATTTTGTAGTTTCTTGATTATTTTATTACATTTGGTCTGTAAAATAATTTTTCTTTTTAGACTGAATGTATAGGCACTCGATCTAATGTAATATTAATAGAAATTAGGTTTTCTATTTATTTTATTTTGGATCGAAGATGGCGGCGCAAGGAAGGAGATTTCGCAGATGGGAAAATCGTAGTCTGTGATTTGCAGTTTATGAAACTGCAAACTGTGATCTAACCTCTATTTTGCAAGATGGATTGTGCGAACAGCCCTATCTGATTGATTCTTATTTTTCTTTTATCAGTATTTAATTTTAGATTAATTTCTTGAGTTAAATCTTTAATTAAAGATCAAACCCTAGACCCATTCAAACCAGATTGGTCCAAACTGGTTGGACCGAATCTAGGATTTGATCAAGGTTGAATGTCAGCCCTATTTCTCCCACTAATGGGCCTAAGGATTGATAATTAATTGAATGTTTAATTTGGCCCAACATGTAAAAGCCCAGTTTTAAATTGTTAAAACTACTAAAAGCCCACTTCACAGATAAAGCTATATGGACCGAATTGTTCAACCCTAATTTCGGCCCATATACCTAAATAATATTAATGGTTAATATTATGGGCTTTAAAATGGGCTTTATAGATATTAATTGATTGGATCAATTCTTCCCTGCATGTGATGTATGGATGTGTGATGTGCTACGTACATGGGCCATAAGTGCTTGGCTCATGCTGAATCGACAGTGGCTCTTGCGCACACCAGGGCTGAATGCACATCATTGCCATGGTGTCCCTGCTGGTCATTGGGTGACCTCCCTCAGTGGTGGGCCCCACACCTCCTGAAGAGGAAATGTGCAGAACCCTAGCCGATTTGGGCCCACCGAAATCTGGCTTTATGAAAGTCAATGGAAGCCACTTTGGTTTGACCTGAATCAAACTAGGGCGTAATTTTTCGTTACCTCTAGCAAATGAGTGCATGTGATAGGGAGATTCATATGATAAACTCTCTAAAGGCCTTCCATCATTAGCATAAGGATGGGTCCTTTAGTAATGAGGAAACGCACCATAAAATGGGCTATCCATTTGTTGTTGGGCTTGTCTGAGTGTTTCATAAGATGATAGGGGCATCATAGACCGATGTGAGAGGGGCTTCACCAGAAAATGGGAACTCTCTCACAGTAACTTGGCGTTCACGAATATGATGGGTGAGCACTCACTGGACAGAAAGGTTTACCTGAAAATGGCTCTGAACCTTGTCTGATAGAGGCCCAAGGGAAAACTCAAATGATGAGTGGATATGATCCTTCACAGAAAGGTAGTGGGGTTTTGTAGTTGAAACAGTTGGCTCCATGCACCCTATGTGGTTTCCCACATTTCCAAAGACAAGTCGCTGTCTCTGTCTCTGTCACTGTCATGAATCAAATTAGGTTGTGGACTAATGTTTGCTATTTTACCAGAAAATGGCAAACAGACAATTTGCAAAGCTTCTTGACGACAACAAGCTTAAGGGCCCGAACTATGCCCATTGGTACCGTAATCTCTTGCTGGTCTTAACATCTAAAAATTTGGATAAGGTAGTCAAAAATCTTGCCCCGGAGCGTCCAAGCGATAGGTCTTCTGAGGCTAGGAGGGAATTCCATGATTGGGAGGATAAAAACTCCCTAGCCCACTGCTATGTCATTGCCTCTCTAGACAATCCGATACAGAGGCAGTTCGATTAGATCGAACTAGCCAAGGACATATTGGATAGTTTAAAGACAATGTACGAAGAGCATAATCGTTCTACTCGGTAGAAGGTCTTGAAATAGTTCATGACTGCTCAAATGTCCAAGGGGCAACAGGTTCATGACCATTGTCTTCGGATGATGGGTTATATCAACGAACTTGAAGCCCTTGGATCCAGGCTAGATCTTGGCATGCAAGTGGATTCCATCCTTAACTCTTTGCCTCCTTTCTTCAACCTGTTCATAATGAATCACAATATGAACAAGCTGAATGTCAGCATCCAAGAACTCAGCAACATGTTGCAGAGGGCCGAGGATTTAATTAGGAAGGATGAGCCTGTGGCTATGCTTGCTGAAGCTAGCAAATTGGGCAAGAAAAACAAGAAGGCAAAGAAGCCTCAGAAGAAAGCTGCCAAACCCAAGAAGTAGAAGTAAGACAAGGCATCGGATGCGTGTCACTTTTGTAGACGGACCGGCCACTAGAAGAGGAATTGTCCTCAGTACCTGGAATCCATGAAAGGCAATTTCGAATCTTGTGTCATAGAAACCAATTTATTGGTGGCTTCTGCGTCCTGGTGTATTGACTCCGGGGCTTCAACTCATGCATGTAGCTCACTGCAGGGGTTCAAGGTAAGCAGAAGGTGATGGGTTTGTCGAAGCCCTCAAAATTAGTACTAATCCCACAATAAAATATTTGCAGTAAAAGTGGTACTAGGTCGAATCCCACAAGGAGCAAATCAATAATCTCTTAGCCGAATGGATAATGTAAATGAGTGGGAGAATTAAATACTGAAATTAAAAGAAAAGGAAATAAATAGCAACTTAAACAAACAAGAGAAATCAGTCTTTACCAAATTCTGGTTCAGGGGTTCAGTTTAGCCAATTGGCCATCGATCATAGGTATCTCTGGTAATCTTGCAATTCAAGCATTTAACCTTAGATTTATTACGATAGCCATAATAAACCTTGTGTTTTCCTAATTCAGTTGACCAAACCCAGCATTCGATCAACACTTATCACCAATCAACTGGGTACGATAGCTGAAGGGATGAGAGATCCATCCTATGGACGCCCAAAGATTGTGGAATAAGGGGCGAATTTCAAAAATTTTATCTCTCCCTTCAACTGGGAATCGTATTCCCCATTTAGAAAATCATATTTTCAAGGATCAATCTTGAACCATAAACTGAACCAGATCTGAACCAAAAGGAGTGGGAGAGGATTATACCTGATACGGAGAAATACTATCTCCCAATGGAGGTGTTCACGCCCAAGGAAGGATCCAAAATCTGCTCCCACTGAAGATGGCGCAGTGCAGGGTGGAGTAGAATCAGCAACGTTCTTCAAAAGAACTTGATCCTTCGTAAGGATCAACTGGACGACTTGAGTACAGCTCCAACCAATCTTTTCACAGAAGATTGAAATCAAGATCCAATCTTGATTGCTCCAAGAACTGGAGATCGAACTGAAGGAATGGCAAAAGCAGGAAGGTGGCGGCAGGAGAGAATTCGCAGTATGCAGGAAATCTCTTAATCTCTCTTTCTTTAAGAGAAGAATGCTGTTGATGATGTAAAAGGCAGCCGCCCCCTTCCCCTTTTATAATCTCAAAGGGATCAGCTCCTAATCAGATTAGGAGCTGCTTATCCAAATCATATTTGGGTTAGAAGTCCCTTAGTGATAAGGGATAATCCTTATCTTATCTGCAAATCAGATCAGCTGTCTCCTAATCTAATTAGGAGGTTTCCAGATCTAAATCTTATTTAGATCTTGGAATCTCTGAGTGGATAGGGTCTAAGCCCAATCCTTTTAGCTGACCCACTTCAGAATTCGCCCCCTTTAAATGACTGATCAAATCAGCCCAGTTCGAAATGGGCTTAAGGCCCATTTAAGGTTATGTACTCAAAAGGCTTCCAAATTGCTGCCCAGTTGGGCTTCCTTGTATGGCGTGGGACCCAAGCATTGATCTACACATCAGCCACATGGGTTCGGCCCAGCCTTTGTTACAAGGCCTGGCCGAATACACTGTTAATGACAGTGCACCCCCTGAAACCCATCAAATGGGCTCTATGGGCCCAACACTTACACTAAGTGGTCCCTGGGCCAAGCCACCTTGTAACACCCAGGGACTGTGGGCAGATGCAAGATTAGCCCATCAGGTATTATCCTCAATGGTCTTACACTTAACCTCTCAGCCCATAATGATCATACACTGCCCGACAAGAGAGGACCTCTCCCTCGGCTGCAAGGAACAGTGTTGCACTCTCCACTTATATGGATCCCGGGAATTAAAACCTTCTTGCAAACAATTTAGAAACCATACATATATACTTTTATATCTTATATAAAATATATTTTGCAAAACAAATCTCAACGGTTGAAATCGGCTGCCGGTAGTCTTGGTTTCCATCAGTGAGAGTGCATCCCCAATCATTACCTTTGTCCGACAAAGGGGCTGATCCTGTCACTATGATCACCCACTCAGATGAATTCTCGGACTGTCCCAACATACCCAGGTTTTGACCCCCGCTAAGGATCTCACTGATTGGTACATCAAAGACAGCCCGATCTGACACCTAGTGTAGTATCATAATCGAGTCTAGGGGTCGGGTGTAACTTTCCAGTTTTGCCCATCAATCTCCAAGGTCCTGGGAAATACTGGAAATCTGGTCCAGTTCAAAGATTCAATTAATCCTACACTGTATGTGCCTAGGGTCTCACCCTGGCAGCTGAGACAAGCCACCCCAACCGACTTGGTGGCACTACAGTGTCAGCCTTGTCAGGATAGGTCTCCCCAGACCGACCCACTGGCTGTGAACATTCTAAACTAACACGAGTCTCATTAAGTGTCCAGTTTAAGGGTATTACACAGAAACATACCAAGGGAACATGAATCAAATATGTATCTTTATTCATTTACAATAAACTCATAAAGTACATCATTCTGATTGAAGCTAAGGGCATACAAAACTGTCTAACAATAGCGTTCCATGTTAAACAGGGATAGCATTAAGATTTGTGAAAACAGTTAAACCAAAATAACAATAATTGAGATAGCTGCAATTACTGAATCTTGTTCCATCGATTCCTTTTAGGTTGAACCATGTTAAAACATTGGTCAAAGGCTATCACGAAAAATTGACCCAAAAAGATATCAACCTAATTGCTACTTGTACCATTATTCGTGACAATTACGGATCACCGAAATCATGGATAGCAGTAGGAAAATCAACATTAATTCAGTTTGTCAAATTAATTAACATTAACATCTACTAAAAATATGCTCAAGAATCAATGAATACTTGAATTATAAATCAAGAAAATAAGTTAACTACAGAACCTCACAATGACAATCGAACCTCCCCCCTTGAACCAGAAAAAGAAGCTTAGCTACTCATGATCTACGCAATCTCCATGCTTTGCTTCTCCATGGCCGAACTGCTTTCTTGAGCTTCTTGGTCTTCTTGATGATCTCTTGGATCTTGGAGTGAGTGATGCTGGAGCTGGTCTGCCCCCTCTTTATATAGCCAAAGGAGAGGGCTGTTTTCCAACTCCTTCTAGGAGATCATCCTATCTTCAGAGAGTCTTGATCATTTTTGAACTAATCCTATTGTATCTCTTATCTAATGATCTAATCTCAATCTTCTTATCTCTCCAGGATTACATTCAAGACTTTAGATCTGATAAGACTCTCTCCTTGGAGATTACATTCGAAATTGGGACTCTTGACTCTTGATTTCGAGTTGGGCTTCAGTGGTGAAATGGGCCTGGCTGCGAACTTGCTCCAACTTCAGGCTCATTTTCGTATTCGATGCGGGCCGAATATTTCAAAACCCAAAACATAAAAGTTGTGGGCCTTCCTTTCATCTATCTAATTCTTCTTGAATTGTCCAATTCGGAGTCCGGAATTGAGAGTTAGCCCAGATTACTGACTGTTGCCGAAACTGTGCAAAATCACCCGATTTGCCCTGTTTTCTTCCAATTGCCTTCTTTATTGCCCTGAATCGAAATACAAGAGTAATGAGTCCATTTAAGTGCTAAAGTGATGTAAAAAGATGAAAATTAGAAGACAAAAATAGGGTTCTTTTTAGTCTCATCAGAAGGCTGAATGAATGTGAAGTGACGCTCTACTTGGAGACTTCTGCAAGTGTTGCAGCTACGGCGATAGGAACTGTAGAGTTAATTTTTAGAGAAGGATCCATTGTACTTAAAGACTGTCTTTTTGTGCAAAATTTAAGAAAAATCTGATTTCTGTCTCAAAACTATGTGCGGATGGATATTCTATCTTTTTCAGTAATATGATTACTATTAAAAAAACAACAGATTCATCGCATATGGGGAACTGGAGAACGGTCTCTATGTTCTACATCCTTCTCTAGAAAATAACATAGCTGAAACTACGTCAGCTGATATTCCTAAGAAAAGAGTACGTGATATAGTTAATCCCACATGCCTGTGGCATTACCGACTTGGCCATATCGGTATTGACCGAATCACAAGACTGGTAAAGGATGGTCCTTTGGATTTTCTAACTGTAGAAGATCTTCCCACTTGTGAGCCTTGCCTTCAGGGTAAGATGACAAAGAGACCATTTAACGGTAAGACTGAAAGATGTACAGGCACGCTTGACCTTATACATACTGATGTATGTGGTCCCCTGAGTGTTAGGACCCATAACTAGCACGTGTACTTTATTACATTCACCGATGATTATTCTCGGTATGGTTACGTGTACTAATGAGACATAAGTCCAAATCCTTTGAAAAGTTCAAAGAGTTCAGACAAGAGGTCGAGAAACAGTTAGGGAGAGAAATTAAGGCCCTTCGATCAGATCGATGTGGCGAGTATCTCTCTAACAAATTCAGGGACTACTTGAATGTCAACGGGATAGTATCACAGTTGGCTCCTCTTGCTACACCACAACTTAACAATGTTTCAAAGAGGAGGAATAGGACCTTATTGGATATGGTCCGGTCACTTCTCATCCATTTAGAGTTACCCACATCCTTTTGGGGATACGCATTGGAGACTGCGATATACGTGTTGAACCGGGTTCCAACCAAATCCATTCCAAAGACTCCCTATGAGCTTTGCACAGGAAAAAACTAAGTGTAGGACACTTGAAGATTTGGGGTTGTCTGGCACACGTTAACAGAACAAGTCCGGACAAATTGGAATCCAAGACCAGTCGTTGCCTATTTGTAGGCTACCCAAAAGGCTCTATGGGTTACCTATTCTATGATCCAAGTGAGTAGAAGGTGTTTTGTAGTCAAAATGCACAATTCTTGGAAAATGATTACATCCTGAACAATCATCGTTAGGAAATTGTTCTTGATGAGGAGAGCTCGGATGTAGTGGGAGGTGTTCCACAAGTTCCAGGTAGTGACCAACCTAGAAGATCTACCCGGGTATCCAGGCCACCAGTCCGTTTTGGTTATGACCAGGATAGTTAACTGGTGGAAGCCTTGACTTATGAGGAGGATCCCGTGACTTATGCGGAAACTATGTTGGACATAGACACCCTTAAGTGGGTAGATGCCATGAGAGCTGAGATGGACTCAATGGAGACCAATGGAGTCTGGACTCTAGTAGATCCGCCCCCTGATGTAAAAGCAATAGGTTGCAAATGGATCTATAAGAGGAAGAAGTGCCCCGATGGCAGGGTTGAGACCTACAAAGCTCGTCTGGTGGTGAAAGGGTACACTCAGAAAGAGGGCATCGATTATGAGGAAACCTTTTCTCCTGTGGCCATGCTTAAATCCATTAGAATCTTGCTAGCTGTAGCAGCATACCATGACTACGAGATTTGGCAAATGGATGTCAAAACTACGTTCCTGAAAGGAGATCTTACTGAACATATCTATATGTAGCAGCCACAAGGCTTCATAGCTGCGGGTCAGGAACACATGGTATATAAACTAAATAGATCTATATATGGACTAAAGCAAGCTTCTAAGAGTTAGAACATCCGATTTGACTCTACTATCAAAACGTTTAACTTTGAGCATAATCCAGATGAGCCTTGTGTTAACAGGAAGACCAGTGGGGATAAAGTTACGTTCTTGGTTCTGTATGTAAACGACATTCTACTCATTGGGAATGATGTAGCAATGTTGACTACGGTGAAAGTGAGGCTTTCATAGCAATTCTCCATGAAAGATCTTGGAGAAGCCTCCTATATACTGGGTCTTTGACTCTATAGAGATAGATCAAAGTGGATAATAGGATTATCCCAATTTGCTTACATTGACAAAATTGTCAAGAGATACAGCATGGAGAACTCCAAGAAGGGAAATGTTCATTTCAGACATGGAGTCACTCTCTCCAAGAAGATGTCTCCCAAGACCTCTGAGGAGATTGAGGGCATGAAGGACGTTCCCTATGCCTCAGCCGTACAGAGCATCATGTATGCCATGCTGTGAAATCGTCCTGACATTGCTCAAGCAGTGAGTGTGGTATGCAGATTTCAGGCCAACCCAGGGCAGGAGCACTGGACTGCTGTGAAAAACATACTTAAGTCCCTTCGAAGGACAAAAGAGTTTTGTCTGGTATTCGATGGTAGCTCACTACAAATCCAGGGGTATATTGATGCCGATTTCCAATCGGATCCAGATGATAGAAAGTCTACATCTAGGTATGTTTTCACGATAGGATCGTGTGTTGTTTCCTGAATGTCAGCAAACAGGAGTCCTAAGTAGCAAATTAACAGTCCACAACCCAAGCTGAACACATTTCCGTAACTGAGGTTGCCTTATGAATGAAAGTGTTCATTCCTGAATTTGGAATTTAGCACATCACCCATTTCACTGTTGTCTAACAACATTGGACTTACGGGAGGTTGATGTTAAAAGGTAGCGTCAGTGGAGAATGTAGCAGATCCATTGACTAAGCCACTGACACAGAAAGTGTTTGAGAAAGACGTGGAAAGTATGGGACTCCGGCTTGTACCAGATTGGACCTAAGTGCAAGTGGGAGCTGTTAGAAAGTTGTATGCCTTTAGCTCCAATTAGAATGATGTACATTATGAATTTATTTTAAATGAATAAAGTACATATTTGATTCATGTTCCTATGGTGTATTTCTGTGTAATAACCTTAAACTGGACACTTATGAGACTCGTGTTAGTTTAGAATGTTCACAGTCGTTGGATAAGTCTGGGGAGATTTATCCTGCCAAGGCTGACACTGGTGTGCTGCCAAATGTTGGGGTGGCCTGTCTCAGCCACCAAGGTGAGACCCAAGGCACATGCAGTGTAGGATTAATTAAATCTTTGAACCAGACCAGATTTCTAGTATTGCCCTGGACCTTGGAGATTGATGGGCAAAATTGGAAAGTTAGACCTGACCCCTAGACTCGATTATGATACTGCACTAGGTGTCGGATTGGGCTGTCTTTGATATGCCAATCAGTGAGATCCTTAGTGGGGGTCAAAACCTGGGTATGTTGGGACAGCCCAAGAATTCATCTGAGTGGGTGATCATAGTGACAGGATCAGCCCCTTTGTCGGACAAAGGTAATGATCGGGATGCACTCTCTCTGATGGAAACCAAGACTACCGGCATCCGATTTCAACTGTTGAGATTTGTTTTGCAAAATATATTTTATATGATATAAAAGTATATATATGTTACGGTTTCAAACGTTTACAAAAGGTTTTAATTCCCGAGATCCATGTGAGAAGAGAGTGCAACACTGTTCCTTGCAGTCGAGGGAGAGGTCCTCTCTTGTTGGGCAGTGTTTGATCATTATGGGCTGAGAGGTTAAGTGTAAGACCATTGAGGGTAATACCTAATGGGCTAATCTTGCATCTGCCCACAGTCCTTGGGTTTTCATATGGTGGCTGGACCCAAGGACCATTTAGTGTAAATGTTGGGCTCATTAAGAGCCCTTGGTGATGGACTCAGGGGTTCACTATCTCCTACAGTGAATTTGGCCTGGCCTTGTAACAAAGGTTGGGCTGAACCCATGTGGCTGATGTGTAGATCAAGATTTGGGTCCCACGCCATACAAGGAAGCCCAACTGGGCAGCAGTTTGGAAGGCTAAGTGAGCACATAACCTTATTGGGCCTAAATCCCATTTCGAACTAGGCTGATTTGATCAGTTAAATAAGGAGCGAATTCTGAGATTAGATTAACAGATAGGATTGGGTCTTAACCCTATCCACTCAAAGTGTCCAGATCTAAATGTGATTCAAATCTGGAAACATCCTAATAAGATTAGGAGAAGGCTAATCTAATCTGCAGATGAGATATGGATTTACCCTTATCACTTAAAGGGAATTCTGATCCAAATATGATTTGGATCAGCAACTCCTAATGGGATTAGGAGCTGATCCCTTTAAGGTTATAAAAGGAGGAGGGAGGTGGCAGCCTTTTGACACACTTCACATCCTGTCTTCAAAGCTGAAATCACAAAAGAGAGAATTCAGCATCCCTGCGCTAAATCTCTCTTGCCGCCTCCTTCCTGCCACCGCCATATTTGCCAGTTCGATCTCCTCTTGTCAGTAGGAGTTATCAAGATTGGATCTTGATATCAGTCCTTTGTGAAGAGGATGATTGGAAGTAGTGCTCACGTGCCATCCAGCTGATTCTTGCGAAGGATCTGGTTCTTGTGAAGAACACTGTCGATTCTGCTCCATCATGCACTGCGCCATCTTTAGTGGGAGTAGTTTTTGGTTCCTTCCTTGGCCGTGATCACCTCCATTGGGAGATATTATTTCTCCGTATAAGGTATATCCCTCTCCTACTGCTTTTTTTTAGATCTAGTTCGGTTCTTGGTTCAAGATTGATCTTTGAAAAATATGATTTTTCTAAAATAGGGAATGTGATTCCCAGTAGGATGGAGACAATTTTTTTGAAATTTGCCCATTCTATTCCGCAAGATTCGGGCATCCATATGATGGATATCTCATCCCTTCACTTGGCCAGACCTAATTCATGATAAGGCTGATGATATGGTACAGAAGCTTAAGAACCTCCAAGAACAAGTCCACAACAAGTTAGAGGTAGCCAATGCTAAGTACAAACAATATGCTAATGGAAAAGGAGGAAAGTGGTATTTGATACAGGAAACTATGTTCGGGCCATTTTAACAGAGGACCGCCTACCGGTTGGGCAACATAGAAAGCTGGTGCCAAAGAAGGTTGGATCATGCAATATAATCAAAGTCATCATTGAAAATGCTTATAGACAAAAGCTACTCAGCCATATACGTACCCATGATGTTTTCAATGTCATACACTTGGTAACTTATGTTGGCGATCAGTTAGATGATGATTTGTATCCGAGGATGGATTCTCCCCAGCCCGAGGAGGATGATGCAGTATAGGAGAAGTCCAATAAGTTCTATGCAAGTTGGGACCATTCCAAGACACATAAGAAGCAGAGATGAGGCCATCAGTCCAGCTTAGTAAATATTTACTGATATATTATCGTCACATAAGTTCTATCTTAGTACATTTTTACCAAGTTGGTGCCATTACAGAGTTTCTATCTTAGTTCATTTTTACCATGTTAGAATTATAGTGAGATTTTGAATTTATATTCAATTAAGACTTTCCTTTTGAAAGGTTTTAGTAGGATTCTATTATGGAATATTTTCTTAGATTAGGATTGCTCAATTAAGACTTTCTTTTTGAGGAGTTTTAGTAGGATTCTATTATGGAGTGTTTTCAGATTAGGAATATGAGCCATAAGGGTGCATGCCTATATAAAGAGTAGCTTGGGGAAGGCTAAGACAGTTTTTTGATATTGAATTTTCTCTTAATTATTCAGTGAATAATTCTTCTTCCTGGTAGTTTGATTTCCGCTCTTTTCTTTAAAGCTTTTCTCAACATGTTTTGTTTCCATACTACACCAGAAATGGAGCTAATGGGAAACCATTAATGAGGACTCAAAGAGTGACTGGAGAGACACAATTCTTAACTAGCTTAAAAAATTATTTGAGAAACCTCTGAATCCTAACACGGGGAAGATGAAATCCCATTCTAAATGACCAAAAGCTTTTGAAAAGTCTTTCTTTTCATGGAATGGATGATCTGACTGCAATAATCTTATTATCTTGAATTTGTCGACCCGGTACAAATGCATTTTAAAGAGGAGTAATGAGCCTTGGAAGTATGGATTTGAGTCTTCTTGAGATAATTTTTGCAATCACTTTATATGGAACATGGCTGCAACCTATAGGCCTAAAGTCCACCACATTTTCCACACCATTTTAGCTTTTTTGGAATGAGAACTAAGTGTGTAGAGTTGACGAGCTTTATTTATTTAGGGTTCCTTCAAATGTTCTGGATAAAAACTATGAAGTCTTCCTTCAAAGTGTTCCATGCCTTTTGGTAGAAGAGAGCATTAAGCCCATTGTTTGGGGCCTAGAGCCTTCAAAGCCTCAATATCAAAAAGAGCAGTCCTCACCTCCTCTTCAGTTGGAATCTAATCCAGCATTTCTCTGTCTTCCTTAGTGATATTACAGGGGTTGAAAGCCTTAGTCTCCTCATCTAAAACTTGGTTCAAAGATGTAAATAGGGTTCTAAAGTAGTCAAATGCAATTTTCAATTTCCTGTGGATCCAAAGTCCACACCCCATTCCGTTTTTTGAGCCAACTGATTGCATTCATTCTTTTCCTGTTTGATCAAAGTGAAGAAATAATTTTCATAATATTCTGGTCTCCACCCTCCAACTAGCTTCATCTAGCTCTTTGATGCCAATAAACTTCCTCTAATTCAAGACACTTCTCCAGCTCCTTCTTGAGCTTCCTCTCTTCCGGTAATGTGGAATGGTCTTGCTTCCCTTTTTTTGAATTGTTTTAATTTGCTTGGTGATGCTTCTATATTTGGTCCTGAAGTCACCTTGTAAGCTTTTAGCCCATTCAACTAAATGGACAGTGCAATGTTAGACAGTGTATGCCCTTAGCTCCAATCAGCATGATGTACATTATGACATTTACTAAAAATGAATAAAGTACATATTTGATTCATGTTATTATGGTGTGTTTCTGTGTAATACCTTTAAACTGGACACATATGAGACTCGTGTTAGTTTAGAATCTTCATAGTCGTTGGATAGATCTGGGGAGATTTATCCTGCCAAGGCTGACACTGATGTACCACCAATGTAAAAGTTTCATCATGGCTGAAACTTTGGCTCTTTATCATGGCCTATTTTTAGTCCAAGAGCTTCAATTATCATATGTTATTATTGAAGGTGATGCTTATAGTATTTTCAAACCCATGTTGGTGCATGATCTCCATCCACCGTGGAGGCTTGAGCTTAGAGATCCTCTCCTAATCCAAAATACACAAGAGCTCAGAGAAGGAGGCACCCTAACTATTAGAAAGTCTTCATTTAGATTCTACCGAGAACGTTTTGAAAAGATTGAATGCAAGCTTGAAGAATTTCTGCAGTGAAGATATCTCAACATCTGGCTAAGCTTTGTATGTCATGGACTACATAACCACAATCCACGGTTCGGTTAGTCAATCATTTTCTTTGGAATCCCATTGTTAAACAACTTCTATATATTTTAAAGTTTCGGTAGCACACTTAGCTGTTCGTAATTTGGTTCAATTATATTACATTCTTATTTATTTATCTTTTAAATCTCCAGATCTTTTTTTTTTTTGGGTTCTTTTCTTGACCATTGCATCTAGAATAGTTCCTTAATTAACTGAAAATTTTAATTATTTAATCTTCAATTCAATTGTTGGATTTGTTTTAATGGTTATTCCGTAAACCAGTCGTTAGTTCTTCTTTAGTTGAATTCCTAGTTAAATATGTTCTGTTTTTCTTCTTACTTTTTTTTCCATTTTCATCCTTCTACTTTGACTTTGTATTTGTAGCAGTTTTGTCTTTACTCTATTATGGATAATAGGATTTTTAAGTTTAATGGGCCGATTTGGTCTTGTGTTTAGTAGTTTAGCATACCATGTACTTATATCTCGATTCATCATCCATCTTTCACAAATTTTTAAGTTTTAATGGATTTCTCATTTAATTTCTAAATTTTTTTCTTTCTTCTCTTCACTTTAGAATTTGTATTTTAATTCACTTCTAGCATCTTCATCTATGTTCCAGCATGAATAATATAATTTTTAAATTTAGTAGAATCAATTCGGTTCTAGAATTACCACTGCGCTAAGATAGCTCAAGCCGATACATTCTTTGTCATTAGAGGTAGCTATAGAATCCACATTTAGTTTAATTAGCATTTAGCTTAGTATTAGTTTGAACTATATAATACTCGAAAATAACAACAAGAAGAATATAAAGAATGATCGACTTCAGTGTCTTGGATCACTGAAGTTCTAAGTATTTAAAGAGCTTCTTTAGAGTTTGGTTTTACAAAGGTCTCATTGTTAAAGTTGTTAGCTGTTGATTTAGTCTTTGGAGTTTGTTTCAGTTTGTTGCTATTCTTTAGGAGTAAGTTGTTTGTTTCCTAGTCAGCTGCCACAGTCTGTTGCTATTCTTTAGGAATAAGTTGTTCGTTTTCTAGTCAGTTGCCACGTTAATAGGCATGTGAAACGTGGTTGTTTTTCTATTTCTGTTTCTTTTGTAAGGCTATTTATAGCCATATCAATTGTTTCAATTTTAAGAATATGAAACATTCTCTCAACACTTGTTCATTTCAAACTGATTATACAGAGAGTTGTAACAAGTGGTATCAGAGCCATATCTCAGTGGTCTGATTGAGCTCAGAAGCAGCAGTCTTCTATTTTGTTGGTAACGAGAGAATGTCAACTGAGAGTGGTTTTTTGCAACCAGCAATCCCGAAATTTGATGGGCATTATGATCACTGGTGTATGCTCATGGAGAACTTTATGCTATCAAAAGAATACTGGAGTATAATCGAAGATGGGATTCCAGCAGTAGCAGAGGGCGCTCAACTTAGTGATGCACAAAAGAAGGTGATTGATGATGCCAGGTTAAAGGATATGAAGGCAAAAAATTATCTCTTCCAGGCCATAGATAGATCAATTCTTGAAACTATCTTGAACAAGGAGACAGCCAAAAGCATTTGAGACTCCTTAAAGCAAAAGTACCAAGGGACAGCACGAGTACAACGAGCGCAACAACAAGCTCTTCAAAAGGAGTTTGAGATGCTGAATATGAAGGTTGGAGAATCTGTGAACAAGTATTTTGCTCGTACTCTTGCCATAGTCAACAAGCTGAGAGCCAACAAAGGAAAGATAGACGATGTAGCAGTCATTGAGAAGATATTAAGATCCATGACATCTAAGTTTGATTATGTGGTGTGTTCTATTGAAGAACCAAACGACTTGGATTCTCTTACCATTGATGAATTACAAAGTAGCCTTTTAGTACATGAGCAACGTATGAAAACTCATGTTGTGGAAGAGCAAGCCTTGAAGGTTACTTTGGGAGAGTCTTCAAGAGAAAGAGGACGTGGTCATGGTGGAATGTGAGGACGAGGAAGAGGTGGAGGTAGAAGAAATTTTGACAAATCCACTATTGAATGCTATAACTGTCATAAGCTTGGGCACTTTCAGTATGAATGCCCAAAGAAGGAATTTGACACAAAAGCAAACTATGTGGAAAGTAATGAAGAAATGTTGTTGATGGCGTATGTGAATGATAAAGAAGGCAGCAAAGAAGAGTTATGGTTCTTAGACTTCGGATGTAGCAATCACATGTGCAACAAACGGGAACTTTTTTCAGATTTTGAAGAAAACTTCAGGGAAAAGGTGAAATTGGGAGATGATTCAAGCATGAATGTGATGGGAAAAGGTAATATATGAATGCTGGTGAATGGTTTTATACAGATTATTACTGGCGTATTTTACGTTCCAGGATTAAAAAACAGCTTGCTAAGCATTTGTCAGCTAGCTGAGAAGGGACTTGCAATCCTCATACAATGAGGGGCATGCAAAATCTACCATCCTGAGAGAGGGCTGATTATGGAGATTGTAATGTCTTCAAATCGAATGTTTAAGATGTTTGCTGTCACTCAACTAAAGGAAGAAGCTTGCTTCAGTTCCTTCATGGAAGATCCAACTCGACTTTGGCACTGCAGATATGGTCACTTAAGCTTCAATGGTTTGAAAACTCTTCAAGAAAAGGGAATGGTTAGAGGGTTGCCGTGTCTTGAGATCTCTTCAAATGTATGTGAAGATTGCTTGGTGGGAAAACAGAAGAGAGATCCATTTCCTCAAAAAGCACATGGAGAGCTTCTCAGATTCTTGAACTCATGCATGCTGATATTTGTGGACCAATCAGCCCCATGTCCAACAGCAATAAAAGGTACATGATCAGTTTTATTGATGATTATAGTCATAAAGTTTGGGTTTATTTTTTGGTTGAGAAATCAGAAGCATTTAATACTTTCAAAAATTATAAGACTCGAGTGGAAAAAGAGACTAGTTTGGCTATAAAAGGTCTCCGAACTGATCGCGAGGGTGAGTTCACATCACTCAAATTCACTAATTTTTGCAGTGAGAATGGTATTCGAAGGCAACTAACAGCCGCATATACTCCTCAACAAAATGGTGTTGCAGAGCGAAAGAACCGAACAATTATGAATATGGTTCAGAGCATGCTTTTAGGAACGAAGATTCCCAAAACCTTCTGGCCTGAAGCTGTGAATTGGACAGTCCACATTCTCAATAGGAGTCCAACACTTGCGGTGAAGAATAAAACTCCGGAAGAAGCTTGGAGCGGATTCAAACCATCAGTCAATTACTTCAGGGTGTTTGGGTGCATATCACATGTTCATATCCCTGATTGCAAAAGGGAAAAGATGGATGATAAAAGTGTAAGATGTGTTTTTCTTGGAGTTAGTGAGGAGTCAAAAGCATATAGGCTATATGATCCTATTTCTAAAAAAATTATAGTGAGTAGAGATGTGGTTTTCGAAGAAGACAACAGTTGGGATTGGGAAAAAAAGTCATAAAGAAGTTATTTTGACTGACTTAACTTGGTGTAATAATGATAGTACAGGTGTTGGAGTTGAAGAAGAAGCTGAAACTGCTGAATATAGCAATTTTGAGGAAAGCAGAGTTGGTGGCTCGAATGGCTCAATAGAAGGAAACTCATCCAGCTCAAGTGAAGATTTCTCACTTGAATCTCTTGAGCAAAGGACAAGAAGGCAACCAATTTGGATGAGAGATTATGTAAGTGGAGAAGGCTTATCGGAGGAAGAAGACATGACAAATTTAGCAATGTTTGCTGCCAATGATCCAATTCCATTCAAAGAGGCACTAAAAGATGCAAAATGGAGAACAGCAATGAATGTGGAGATTGAAGCTATAGAGAAAAATGACACATGGGAATTGACAAACTTGCCTACTGGAGCAAAGAAGGTTGGGGTGAAATGGGTGTACAAGACGAAACTCAATGAAAGCGGTGAGGTGGAGAAATACAAAGCTTGTTTGGTCGCGAAGGGATACACCCAAAAACATGGTGTGGACTACACTGAAGTCTTCGCACCTATAGCACGTTTGGAAACAATTCGGTTGGTGATTTCTCTTGCAGCTCAAAAAGCGTGGACCATTTTTCAGCTAGATGTGAAGTCAGCCTTTCTTCATGGAGAACTTAATGAAGAAGTTTTTGTCGAACAACCTCCTGGTTATGAGAAAAAAGGTGTTGAACAGAAAGTTTACGAATTGAAAAAGGCTTTATACGGACTAAAACAAGCGCCACGAGCTTGGTATAGTCGAATAGAGTCATATTTTTCAAAGGAAGGTTTCCAGCGATGTCCTTATGAACTTACTTTGTTCATCAAAGTGAGAGAAGGTGGTAAAATTCTGATTATTTGTCTTTATGTTGATGACTTGATTTTTACTAGAAATGATGAGCATATGTTTGTTGAATTTAAAGATTCAATGATGCATGAGTTTGACATGACAGACCTTGGAAAAATGAGATATTATCTTGGTATAGAGGTATTGCAAAGTCAGATAGGGATTTTTATTTGTCAAAGGAAGTATGCACAGGAGGTATTAGAGAGGTTTGATATGGATAAATGCAATTCAGTTCATAATCCCATTGTTCCAGGTTGTAAGCTCATGAGAGATGAGATTGGAGTAAAGGTGGACAACAGTCGATACAAGCAAATAATTGGCAGCCTAATGTATCTGACCGCAACCTGACCTGATATCACATTTGTGGTAAGTCTCTTGAGTAGGTATATGGAGCATCCTACAGAGCTTCATCTTCAAGCTACCAAATGAGTGTTGCGATATTTGAAAGGGACATCTGACTTTGGAATATTTTATAGCAAGGGAGGAGATGATACGCTAGTTTCTTATACAGATAGTGACTATGCTAGAGATTTAGATGACAGAAAGAGTACTTCAGGTTATGTGTTCCTATTAAATTCAGGAGCTGTTTCATGGACATCTAAGAAGCAACCTATAGTTACTTTATCTACCACTAAAGCCGAGTTTGTTGCAGCAGCTTCGTGTGCTTGTCAAGCGGTATGGTTAAGGAGAATTTTGAAGAGTTTTAATCATGTTCAAAATGATGGCACAAGAGTTTTTTGTGGTAGCAGTTCAGCTATTGAGCTCTCGAAGAATCCTGTATTACATGGTCGAAGCTAGCATATAGATGTCAGATTTCATTTTCTTCGTGTACTAAAGATGGAGTTGTGAAGTTGGTCCACTGTCATACCCAAGAACAGATTGCAGATATTATGACCAAACCATTAAAACATGACCAGTTTGTGAAACTTAGAGATTTGCTTAGGGTTTGTACTGATCCAAATATAAACTGAATAGAATCAGTATTCAGTTTAAGGGAGGATGTTAAAGTTGTTAGCTGTTGATTTAGTCTTTGGAGTTTGTTTCAGTTTGTTGCTATTCTTTAGGAGTAAGTTGTTTGTTTCCTAATCAGCTGCCACAGTCTATTGCTATTCTTTAGGAATAAGTTGTTCATTTCCTAGTCAGCTGCCATGTTAATAGGCATGTAAAATGTGGTTGTTTTTCTATTTTTGTTTCTTTTGTAAGGCTATTTATAGCCATATCAGTTGTTTCAATTTTAAGAACATGAAACATTCTCTCAACACTTGTTCATTTCAAACTGATTATACAGAGAGTTGTAACACTCATACAAGATAAGATAAACAGTGAGAGTCCTAAATAGAGTACAGTTAGGAGGGGTCATGTTGATCCTAGTTTACAATTGATAAGATAACTCTTATCCTTATCTATCCTAGAGTCCAGACTAGATCTGGATCGACTAGAGTCCAGACTAGATCTAGATCAAAATATGGTTATCTTGAATATGCCCCCTCAAGTTGAATGGCAGGATGTGAAGCTTGAACTGTAGAAGACCAAAACACGGCTTAGCTAGAGGCTTCATGAAGATATCAGCAACTTGATCTTCAGAACAAATGTACTGTATAGATAATTTGTTGGTCAAGCAAAGATCTCAGGGGAAATGGAAGTCAACTTCAACATGCTTGGTGCGAGCATGGAACACTGGATGTGCATCAAGATATGTAGCACCTAGGTTGAAACACCACATTGCTGGCTTCGAGACAGGGAAGCCTAAATCAGCCAAAATAGACTGAATCCATAAAACTTCTGTTATGGTGTTAGCAAGAGACCTGAATTCTGATTCCATACTGGTGCGAGCAACAGTTTGTTGCTTTTTGGAGCTCCAACTGATGAGATGTCTGCCTAAGTAAACTACAAAACCTCTCGTAAACCGACGGTCATCCGGACAAATGGCCCAATCGGCATCTGTGAAGGCATTCAGATGTAGAGAAGTAGAGGAGGAAGAGAAATATAGACTGTGATCAAGCGTGCCTTTCAGATAACGCATGATGTGTTTGATAGCGAACTAGTGTTCATCGGTTGGTGACTGAAGGAACTAACAAACCATGTTAACTGAGAAGGAAATATCTGGTCTAGCGAGAGTGACATATTGCAGGGCACCAACAACACTCCAATATTCAGATGGATCGGAGAGAGGTGTACTAGATGCTCGACTTAATCATGCTAATGCCGCCATCGGAGAGCTACAAGGCTTGGCTCCTTCTAGTTTAGTGTGATGCAGTAAAACAAGGATGTACCATTTCTGAGATAGATGAAGACCATCAGAATTAAATTAAGCTTTGATCCCAAGGAGATAGTGTAAGAAGCCAAGATCTTTGATAGGAAAAACAATAGAGAGCTTCTAAAGCAGAGAAGTAATAGCAAAAGGAGAGTTCCCGGTAATGATGAAGTCATCAACATACACCAATATGTACAAGTGAGTGGAGTTACTCTTGTAAAAAAATAATGAGGGATCAGCTACAGAGTTTTGAAAACCCAAATTAAGAAAAGATGAAGTCAATCGAGAACACCAAGCACGAGGGGCTTGCCGAAGCCCATATAGTGCTTTCCATAATTTGCAGACATAATCCAGGTAGTCAGGGTGTTCAAACCCCTTGGGTTGACGAACATAGATATCTTCAATGATAAGACCATGGAGAAACGTATTATTGATATCCAATTGTCGAATAGGCCACCGTTGAGCTGTTGCAAGAGCTAAAATGGTATGGACTGTGACTGGCTTCACCATCGGACTAAATGTATTAAAGAAATCTACACCGGAAACCTGATGAAAACCTTGAGAGACAAGTTTGGCTTTGTCTCGTCCCATAGAACCATCTGACTTTCTTTTAATCTTGAACACCCTACTGTTGATATGTAAATTTTGGTCCCAAAATATGAAATTGAATGAAAATGAGCTATTGGCCCACTACGAAAATGATAACAGAATTTGGGCCCAAAAAAAGATATTGGGTAGGGCCCACTACAAATCAAAGTGAATAGCAATAAGCACCTACCACGTGGAGGCTTGAATTTTGAGACAAATCCCACCGGTGAGTGGCAATTACAAAGGTTTTCTTAAACTCTCAAAGAGATCCCCTTTAATCATCATGGTGGGACCTAATGTAAAGGCCCACTAATCCAACTCATCAATCAATGAATGAGATCCTTCGCCACATGTTGAGCCCCATTAATTAGCATACTACATCCTACAAGATTAATTAACAAATTCAGCCCAGTAGGGCCAATTAAATGGCAATCAAACTTGAATGAAAATTTATAGAAAAGGTAAGGTGGCTGGCCATAAATATCAAGAGGGATAGCTTGACCGAACTAATAAAATCTTGGGGTCAAACTCTTCCTAATTAGCCATTTCAGAAAGTTTCGCCAATCAATGTTGATTGGATTATACCAAAATTGGTTGAGGAAATCTTGCCAACAGCTATTTAAAGCTAATCTTGTGGGTCCCCCCAAATTAAATGCTTGATTCAGATCTGAATTGGGTGGACTTTTCACTAAAAAAGGGGATGGGGGACCTTTCTTGTTTGGATGGTCTTTCTTCCATTCGGCTTCTCCTTCAACTTCTCATTAGAAACATTTCTTGCAAGAAGAAGAAGAAGAAGAAGAAGAAGAAGAAGAAGAAAAAGAAAAAGAAGAAGAAACGGGCTGCATCAAGATCAAGGGAAGAAAAGTCAGAATTTTGGCTCCTCAACCATTGAAGCATTGAAACCATTACAACTCCGTACAACGTCGACAAAAGGATTCCAGCCTTTGAGTTGCTACAACCAAAAGCTCCATCAAATCACTACAACCAAAAAAAAGAAAGAAAATTCTCCTATCTTGCGCACATACAATTGATCATTGCAAGTTCTTTCTACAATTACAAGTTGTCAAGCTTTTCAGATCGTGTTTATAACAAGCTACAAGTACAAGTTTGGGTTGTGTTCGTGACAAGAGAATCAGAGGGTTCCCTTTGCCAGAAAAAGAAAAAAAAAGAGTTTGTATCCCACTTAAATTTCTGCAAAACAAAAAAGTTAATTAAATTTCTTTGAATTTGTCTGCATTTTTTGTGACCCAAATTTAGCACGAAATTTGTGCCGACAAATTTTTGCCACGCCTGGTGGGACATCTATCAGTTCCATTGGCAATAGAATTAAATTGTTATTGGCATTGTCACTTAATTTCATTACGAGTCAGATCACTAAGTAAAAGGTCATCCATTTCCTTAGCTATTTTTCTATTCAATCATCCATTATTCTCATTAACATTTGTTTGGTAGTTGTAGGTACATGTTGATCACCACAACCATAATAGCACAGAAGGTGCTAAACCGATGTCATAAAGGTACCCATGACGAGTTCAGGACTCGGCACAAACATGTGATGAGCTCTAAGTCTACACAGGCTTGTGATGAACTCAGAGCCTAAAACGAGCTTGCGATGAGCTTAGGGCCACTATAGGCATGCAATAGACCCATAGCTACAACACCGAAAACAAACTCTAAGCCATCACGAGCCTACAATGATCATAAAGCCACAGTGAGGATGCAATGAGCTCAGATCCATCACAAATCCCCGATGAGCGTGAGGTCATCATGAACCTACAATGAGTTCAGAGCCATTGTGATTTTTCAATGAGCTCAGAGCCATCACAAACCTACGATGAGCTCATGTCCATTGTAAATCAGAGACAAGCAAAGAAACACGTGATTCACCAACGCCGCGCATGACAGAACGCCCAATAAAATTAGAAAAGACGCGTGAGATTAGTATTGATGTCATCCATGCCACATTAGTCTAGGAGACTCACAAAAGGAAGTAGCATATGTGTATTATGAGAATCCTCAGACGAAAGGAAACCTCATCCATGAAATATTTCATAAGACACATGGTGAAACCCTAGCAGTGTTCCTTGACAACCAACACCGAATCAAATATTCCCTTCCCTAGTGAGAATCAAACACTTTTAGCTCCTTCCTTTTAAGACCTCAGGATTTCTCCCTATAAAAGGAGGTCTGACTCGTAACAAGAATAACATTCTGTCAATTATAGCCTTTAGCCTACCCTTTGCCCTCAGCCTTCCTTCGTCCTTCAAGGAGACCCCCTATATGTAGCCTTACCACACCACTCACAGTAGTATTATGTTCTTGTTCTTAGATAGTTTATATTTAGTCTAGCCCATTTCTAAAATAATCTTTGGCATTGTTTCTTCAGTTCAAACATTTACCCAGGCTAAACCCATTTGTTTACATTTTGTTCTTTGGCTTTCATAGTTTATCGGTCTCTTTTGTTTATCATGGTTTATTTCACAATTTTCATACTTTTATCTAATTCCATGTTTCTTTCCACATATGTGCTGCTTCATATATGTTCTTTTAGCCCATCAATTATTAAATTTTCCTTGAAATTTAGTGAAGTAGAGGCCGGTTAAACTACGCATGTACGGGGTGCCTAACACCTTCTTGCACTGTACCTTGGTCCCCAAACCCATTAAGAATCTCACCCCCATTGGGTCAACAGTCACCAAGAAAATGAGTTTTCTTGAAAATCTGACTTTTCCTAAGTTCCCAATTCTAAAAATTTTAATGGCGACTCCATGCAAAAAAAAAAGGTGAACCGGTCCAATTTGACCCCTTCCAAGTGGTGACCCTACAAAGGATATTTGGAGACTTTGATAAAATTTCACAAGTCTTGAATTGGGATTAAGGAGTTAGATCTTGGATTTGATGGTTTCAATTGTCGATGAGTATTAAAATAGAATCTAGGATTGATAAAGGATGAAATGATAGTAAGGGGATATGAGATTTGGAAAATGCATATCTAAGGGCGATTTTGGTCCAAGGAATGAGATGGTTATTCAATCTTATGGATGCGATATGAGATCTAATGGCCCAATGCATTTGAAACTAAGTGGATTGCCTAATCATGGATTTTAGATTGGAATCTTGGTCATTCCATGGGATAAATGAGGGAATTTCAAATGAAATTTTGGTAGAGTGGTAAGGATTCGAGTCACAAGGTTAGTAGAAGAGTTTGATTGCATTAAGGATATGTAGATCCCAAGTTTTAGGCTCGAGAAGTGTCGAAGTGTTAAATTCATTAAAATGGAATCTATGGTGGATAGATAGTGAAATTTCGGAGTTTAAAGGTGAAATTTGGTGTGATTAGGTACTCAAGGATCTTGTTTCATATGACGAAGTATGATTGTGTGATGAATGTGGCGATTGGGCACAATTCAAACCATTTAAAGAGAATCTTGTAGATTCAACGATGGATTTAGATGTAATTGAGTTTGTATTTCGTGCTCTTTGGGTTTTTTGGTGTTTAAGAGGGATTGAAATGGTATGATCAAGTGTTCAGTAATGAGTCGGGGTGTAGGCAAAGGACCATACAAAAATTAGATGTTGACAAAGGGCTTTGCAGGATATCTATTGCGACTGAGTATTCTTTAATGCAGCCATGGATGGTGCTAACAATAGGAGTTGTATTACTTGAACACTTTTTATTCTTTTTGTTTAACCACCTGTATACTCTTACCACTACTCATGGATGGTGGTTCTGGTTCTATTTGTATGGAGGCAATGGGTATGTAGTAACAAATTACCACAAATTATTTTTTGGCAATGATCTTATTCAAGTACTTTGGGCATAATGGGCCTATTTCTTGTGAAGTCATTTTTTCTAATTATCTCCTCACAATTTCTTTTTTATTTTTTAATATATGCCTTGTTTTGAAGTGTGATTAGTGCCAAAAACTTGTCCATTGGATTAATATACCATATTTTTTGTGCGTTAGTGTGTATAGATACCATATTTTGCAAGGTGTTAACTGGTTTGTTGGTAAGGCCTTCTATGGATTATAGCAAAGGCTTGGGATTGAATCCTGCCTACACCAAGGTTGGGGGTCATGGGCTAAGGGATGGGGTACCCCCATTGTGTTGCTCCATGGAACCAAAAAAAAAAGGTGGTACTAAATAAGATTTTTAGTCAAAACAAAGTAAAAGTTCTTAGTTAGCATGAGTATTCAACCAAACACCTTCAAGCCACTCCACCATCTCACCAAAGTTGTACGCACAACCCACTATCTCAAACCATCTTCCCTTCAGTATTTTGTATCACTAACCCTAGATTCAACCACACATTTATCACTACCTGCAAGAAAATTGCAGTTAGACCTTCAAAAGCTTAACGTACTCTTTGAGGAGGGGTGGTCAACCTCCTTAATTGGCTGCCTGACCTTGTGGGGCAGCCTTGTTTAATCCCTATCACAGTTACCAGGGTTCCTCATGGACACGCACACGCTCATGGGGACAATGCATGGATTGGCACTGCACAACACACTTCAATGGAAGGCCTTGTATGTGAGCATGGCCTAAGCATGACCCTACACCACACCAGCCTTGTGTCTAAGCTAATTGAGCTACCCCTTTTCCCATAGCATATGGGTGTGTTCAAGGCCCAGGGAGTGCCTCATACATCACCGGAAAAATGGTTGCCTCACACCATCAGCATTCCCCCTTTGGCACTTAAGCGGTTGCACCCATGGCCCATCAAGAGCCAACACAGAACCATACATAATGAGGTCATGATCCAGTGCCACTGACGTTGGTGGAGCAATCATCAAGCCAACACATGGCCCTTTCAGCACATTAGGCTTGTCATAGTCGCACATGGCCCAAACGACGCATGGGTTTCTTCCGCTGCAAACCTAACCTGTGACAACATGTTAATTTTGGCATTTAAGAAATTAAAAAATGTGGCATCAGCCTTTTTTTGTTATGATTTAAGGGTGTAAATGCAACGTGTCATAAACTTCAGGTGAGGTATTTTCTAGTAAGACTACTTTTGGTTTGGAAGAAAAGGTGGGGAAAGGAAGGAAAAAGTAGGGAAACGCAACCTTATTTTCCTTTCCCTACCCTTTCTTTCAAACCAAATACAGTTTTAGCAAAAAGCAGGATAGGTATCAACAACTATTTTTCTTTTCCCGGCAGCTATATCAACAACTGTTAGAAACTTCAAAGTAGGTTTCAGCAATTCACCCTTGGTTTAAATTTTTAATAACTTATATGTCCCTATTTGACAGTAGTTTCTTCATTTTCATACTAAGTTTTCTTTTTCTTTTAATTGCATGGTGATAACTACATTGCTTTAAGTAATATATGAGTGCTTTGTCTCCATTGAAATGTCTTGAATGCTCGATATGGAAGGAGTGCAAATACAAATCTGTAGTGCAAAACCTTGTATTTTATATTATTTTTCATGTGTTTATATTGTATATATTTGTATTTATATTCTTTCCAAACTGAGTTAGAGGTGCAATTTGGGAAGAGTATAAATACAAATATAGAGAGTGCAAATACATACAAATTAATACAAAATTCAATGTTTTGCACTAAATATTTGTATAAACGTAAAAAATTTCTCAACTCTTCAGGCTCTGTGTTGCATGTTAACCAAGACTAGTGCTGTGTCAATGGGTCATTCCTAGTCCAGGTCAAGATAGACCCACCGGGACCTAACCCATCTAGTAAATGTGCAGAACCGGTTCCATACCAGATCTTATTGGGACTGTTATTGGGATATGGAATCTGATTCAATAAGATCCGATTAAAATTGGCAATTATACTTTTAACCTATAAATTGAAAATAAACTTATGAAAAAATCTATGCTGCCAAAAGCCCAGAAAGAAATGATACCATGTGTTGGTGCTCGGAATGGCCGAGCACAACAAAGTAATTCCGCCCCTGGACTCCGAAGGCTGGCCAAAGGCTTTGAGGACTCAGAGAGGTCACCACAGAGGATGAGGTGTGGTGGACCCCGAGTACGGTAGAAGCCGAGGGTAGATGGCCGAAGTGCTGCAAGGCAGAAACTCGTCAGAGGCCCAAGGTGAGAACTCGAGGCAGAGTCTCCAACGGTCAAGTTAGTATAGAGTACGAAGGGAGAGTACCAGGATGGGATCCTAGTAGATAGTTATAGACTGAAGTCACTACCGCAGTTATTGCAATAGCGATTATGACAATAGCTATAAGTCTTGAGCTTTTGTAACACCCTTTACCTGGAGGGGGGTAACCCTATTTATACTTGAGTTGACTAGAGGTAGGTGGAGATGAACGCCTGAGATGGGAGTCGTATGAGCGCATCGTGGTTGGCTTCGTACGATGGGGGCAGGGTAACCCGTGCTGTAGTGGATCTCGCTCCCTAATCTAGCGCCTGTGGGCTGGGCCTCCCAGCCTCAAATGGGCTGGGTTGGGTCACCCCACATCACTTGCCCCCCACTCCCGAGGCCAAAGAGGAAAATTCGGCTTTGGCTGATGGGAGTAATAATGGTGAGCATCAGTGGGCCCGGCAGTCGAGGTGTACCCTGTGGTGGCATCCCCTTTCATGTCTCTGCCTGGTTCGTCTTTATGAGTTGAGCCGAGGATGCGAGTGGTTTATGGAAATGCGGCTTTGGACAAGTGATTCGGGAGGCACACTCAGTGCGGATGTTCTAGTGTCGTCATTTGGGCTGAGAGCATGGGGGGCCAAAGGTTGTTTAGGCCGAAGACCTATGGAGTCGAAGACTGTTTAGGCCTAAGACCTGTGGAGTCAAAGGCTGTTTTAGGCCAAAGACTTGTGAAGCCGAAGGCTGTTTTAGGTTGAAGGCCTGTGAAGCCCGAGGACCTGTGCCCAGGAGGGCTTTCCAGTCTGACCGGTGCATGCATTCGTGTGGCCGGGTCGCATAAGCCAGTGGTCCATAGTGGGTGGACATGTCGGTTCACTCAGAGCGTTGTTTCGCCTTCTGAGGGTGAGTGTCGTTTTATCTTCCGAGGGTGAGCATTTAGGGATGCAATGCAGTTGGATCGCAGGTGAGGAGGCGTTTCGCATCCGTTGGATAAGGGACGATCCGAGCGGTCGCTAGCGCATCGTTTTGCCTTTTGAGGTTGAGCATCACGGGATGCGCCATGATTGGATAGTGGAGGTAGTGGCTTCTTAGCCGATGGATCTCGAGAAATCAGGGTCATTCGTTCCTCTTTAATTAGGGCCCTTAGCAGCAGCATTCTTGTCATTTGCCTATAAGCGCCTTTGCCATCAAGTGAACTCAGCTTCCAGACTCTCCAAGCTTCAACACTTTACTCTCACTTTTTCTTCCTCCACATTTCTTAGGTAACTTTAAACAATGTCTTTCTCAAATTCTGGTCGTGAGTGCTATGATCTTCCACGTGAGTCGGAAGGGAGCTCTTCCCATACCCCTTCTCCCCCTTTCCCCCTTGAGTCCTTCTACTCTTGTCCCCCTTCGGCAAGAGATCATGGTGCTCTAGGGAAGGGTAGCCCCTGAGGGTGCCGAAGGCAGCCGTCGAGGTGAGGACCCTCCCTGTGAGAGTGTCGCTTCTATGACACCAAGGGAGGTCGAAGGGGCCTGCCTAGCCAAGGGGGATGGAACCCTAGACCATGTTCCCGGAACGAGGGCTGCCTAGGTAGTAGCTGAGACTGATGTCCTCCACCAGGGTTTTGAGAACTATATGGATGGGGACCAGGTCAAAGCTCTAGCGATGCAGTACTTCATTCCCTCGTCCTATGGTATGAGGGTGCCCGAAGTAGGCGAACGGCTGTCGACTCCTAAGGAGGGGGAGATCTACGTCTACAAACATTTCCTCCAATTCGGTCTCTGATTTCCCCTTCATCCATTGATTTTCGAATTGTTGAGGGCGTATGGGATTACTCTCAGTCAGCTAGTGCCCAACGCCATTAGGACCATAGTGGCCATGCTGGTGGTGGCTTGGTTCTAGCAGTGGAGCTGACACTAAGGCTTTTTCGAGCGTTGTTTGTGCCAAGGAGGCATTCTTCTGAAAATGGCATGTACTACCTCCAACCCCGTCAGACCAAGCTGATAGACAACCCTTCTTCCATGTATAACTGGAAGGGAAAATTCTTCTTTCTATCATGCCCAGAGGGTTGGTCCTTCAAGTCGGGGTGGGGAGAGGTTAGCCAGGCTACAGAGAAGAGTGTCCCCGTGCTCACAAGTGAGGAGAGCGATGATCTCGCATAGTTGCTCAACCTGGGGATAGTCCGAGCTCAGCCCTTGGTGAAGGAGGAGGTCCCACTAGTTTTTGTGGGGCTCAACCCTGCTCCCCTCGGTAGGAAAGACCCTGCAGTCCTTTAACACGACCTTTTTCCCCCTCCCTTTTTCTTCTCTCTTCTCCTTTCTTTTGGTTGCCTAACTGATGGCTTTACTTTGTTTACAGAGGTGCCAATGGAATGGATGCCCGCAAGGCTGCTCTGGAACGTGCTCGCACCATGTAGAAGGAACGGGCCAAGATGCCTCAGAGGCCTTCCATGGGCAAAAGGAGAAGGTCTTTGCCCCTGCAAAGGGGGGGGGGGGTCTTCCCACCAGGTCCCTACCAAGGGGGCGAACGCACAGGTCCCTACCAAAGGGACTTCCTCCATCGAGGAGGGCCAACCGGAGCGCGAGGAGCAAGCACCGCAGAAACCTGCTGAGTTGCCGAGAGAACCTGCCGACGAGGTTGAGGCAGGGAGGAAGAGGCCGGTCGAGGGGGCCATGGGGGATCAACCGCAGCAGAAGGTGACTCACACCAGGAGCTCTATTGGTGATGCCTCGAGGGGGTCCCACACGGAGCAGATGGGGTCATTTCTGCTCCCATGTCGTTGGAGGAGCCCAGCGATTTGATTAAATCTTTTGCCCTCAGTGGGAGGTCTGCGAGGGGGACTCGATCCACAACGTGGGAGTTGGCCCAGTGCTGGTAAGCGAGTCCCTGCTATCTCAAGACGACTTCCAGATGTTGGGGATGACCCCTTACAAGCTGTACGACAAAGGGTTGCAGAGCCTGGCCGAGGTAACAGTTTATTCCTCTTTGCTTTTCTTTTTTCTTTCGTTCTTTTTGCTGGGTACTGACTGTTTTCTTGTTGCAGGTCTGCCTTCATTTGGTTGGTCTAGGGGATCGGCTGAAGTTGACCCTGGCTAATATGAATAACCTAGAGGCTGAGAAAGACAAGCTTCAACAGACTACCGCCAACGCCGTGGAGAAGTGCTGCGAGATGCAACAGTTCTTCGCTGATGAACAAAAGTTTTGCAAGGAGGCCGAGGAGAACCTGAAGAAGATGCAGGATCTTCTTGCCAAGGAGCAGATTGAGAGGGCCCAGGTCGAGAGCCTCATCTCCGAGGCTGAGTGGCGACTCCATCAAGCCGAGGAGAGCATGTCTGAGGTGAACAGGTGGGTGGTCGTGGCAGAACGGAGGGCCGAGGAGGCAGTAAAGAAGGCTGCCGAGGCTGAGTAGAAGGCGGCTGGTGCTGAGAAGAGGGCCCAGGAAGTAGAGAAGTGAGCTGATGAGCAGGCCGACGTCACTTCTGGGGCTTATTTGGATGGGATCGAGGACACCAAGAAGGCACTCTTGGCGGTGCTTCTGGACTTCAATGTTGAATCTCTAAAGGTGATTCCCTATACTCTCAATGAGGCTGCTGGCTCCGCACTTCCTCTTCTAGCTGGTGGCAAGGCTTAAGCCAGGCTTCTTTCTCTCTTTTTTTTTTGTATATGTATTCAGCCTGAGGGGCCATAATTTTTTGTAAAGTCAAAATTTTTGTAATGAGTGAATATCAATGGGCATTTTTTGACTTCTGATTTTCCTGTTGTGTACTTGTGTTTGCTACATTATTTTTCCTTGTGTTTTTTGCGTTTTTGTTGTACTTATGCTTTTGCTTTGTTGTCGAAGGGTCCTTGCCCCTCCGAAAGGGAAATCACAACATGGGGCCATGGGGCCCCAATAGAACTGAGGCTCCCTTGGCTCTTGTATCCCTGCACGTTTGTTTCGACAAGGTCGAGCACAATGCTCCAAGGAGGCTGGCTTCTTTTGTTGGTAACGCTAAGTATGAAAGTCCAAGAGGTTAGCCTCTACCGAGATGGGGCGTTGAGGCCCGTGAGGCCTCAGCTGTCCTAGCATATTCTTGACGCATTAAGTTTTTAGCTAGGGTGTTCGCTACTTACTCATCAAATCCTAACGTTGGTCCAACGAGGGGGTATGGTCCTCAAAGGAGGCTATGCGACCTTGCCAGTCACGAAGCCGAAGAGTTGTAAGAGCTTAGTAGGTACATGCACTGAGCACTGAGGTGAAGAGGAACTTTGCTTCATCCGGTCGTTTTCCGAGTTCCATGTCCTAGGTACAGGTCTTCCATCTAGGTGCTCCAGGTGAAAAGTGCTAGGGTCGACGACTCTCTTGATTCTGTAGGGGCCTTCCCAATTGGGGCTCAACTTCCCTACTCCGGGTTCGGGGACCATGACTTTTCTAAGGACAAGGTCTCCCTCTTGATAGTGTCTTTCTTTGACCCTGTAGTTGTAGTAGCGGGCCACTCACTGCTGGTAAGTAGCTACCCTTATCTGTGCTTCCTCTCGGGTTTCTTACAGTAGGTCTAAGTTTTCTCTGAGACCTTCATCATTCTCGGCTTCATCGTATGCTTCAACTCGGAGTGTCGGCTGGCCAATCTCTACTATGATTACTGCTTTTGTTCTGTAGGTTAAGCCGAATGGAGTTTCTCCCATTGTTTTCTGAGGCATAGTTCGGTAAGCCCAGAGTACACTGTTCAGTTCTTCAGCCCATAGGCCTTTAGCTCGGTCCAATCTAGCCTTCAGTCCATCCAGTATTGTCTTGTTGGTGACCTCGGCTAGGCCATTGGTTTGGGGATATCCTATCGAGGTGTACTATTGCCTGATGTCGAGGGAGGCACACCACTCCTGGAACTTGGCGTCATCAAATTGCTTCCCGTTGTCAGTGACTAGCATATAGGGTAGGCCGAAGTGGCAGGTGATGTTTTTCCAAAAGAAGTTTTGGATGGCTCGCGCCGTGATGGTGACCAAAGGCTCGGCTTCTACCCACTTGGTCAACTAGTCTACTACAACAACGAGGTACTTTATGCCTCCCGTGGCCGGAGGAAAGGGGCCAAGGAGGTCCATGCCCTATTCGGCAAAGGGCCATGGGCTGCTGAGGGCTAAGAGAGTGGTGGCCGGCCTATGGCATAAGTTGACGTGCCTCTGGCAAGGGTCACACCTTTGCACCAATCTAGTTGTGTGCTTGTGGAGGGTAGGCCAGAAGTAGCCCTGCCTTAGAGCTTTTTGGGCTAGGGCTCTCCCGCCGAGGTGGTTACCACAAATTCCTTAATGAATTTCTTGTAGCACATAATTGCCCTCCTCCGGGTGGAGGCATCAGAGGCAAGGCAAGGTGAAGGATCTTTGGTATTGCTTTTCCTCCAACAGGGTATAGTGGGTTGCCTATCATCTGAGTCGCTTTGCCTCATTTCTGTCTTCGGGTAGTCATCCAGTTGATAGGAAGTTGACGATGGGATCCATCCATGAAGGTTCGACCTCTATGGGGAGCACTTGGACTTCTTTGATGGAGGGCCAAAGTAAATTATCAATGTGCGTGGTTTGGTCGAGGGATCTGCTCGAGGTACTTGCTAACTTGGAGAGAGCGTCGGCTCATGTGTTCTCGGCTCGCGGGACCTGTTGTAGGGAGAAGCATTGAAAGTGGCGGGCTAGATCTTGGACTTTAGCGAGGTACTTGGACATGCCTTGTTCTCTGGCCTCGTACTCACCATTCACCTGATTCACCACCAATTAAGAGTCGCTAAAGACTTCGACATGCGAGGAGCTGAGGTCCCTAGCAAGCTGGAGACCAACAAGGACGGACTTGTACTCGGCTTCGTTGTTCGATGCTTGAAAGTTGAAAACCTTAGCGCATACACCAGGGCAATATCATCTGGGGTGAGGAGGATGAGGCCCGCTCCACTTCCTTTAGCATTGGAGGAACCATTGACAAAGAGCTTCCATCGAGGTTGAGCCTCGTCATCCACATGATCCCCCTCAACGTCTTCTAGGGGCTGGCGAAGGGCTCGGCTGAAGGTGCACTCTACTATGAAATCTTCCAGGGCTTGTGCTTTGATCACTGGCCTCGGCTGGTACTAGATGTGAAACTCCAACAGCTCGATGGCCCACTTCGTCAGGTGTCCTGAGGTCTCAAGTTTGGCAATGACAGCCTTGAGGGGCTGGTTAGTCAGGACCACTACAATGTGAGCCTAGAAATACGGTCGGAGTTTCCTTGCTGAAATCACAAGGGAGAAAGCTAACTTTTCTATCTCAGGGTACCTAGTCTCGGTGTCGTAGAGG